>NC_056561.1:44990979-45022082 GCF_013358625.1 Macadamia integrifolia | reverse complement strand
ATAATTAGATGTATTATCCATAGTAATAATAGATAATTTCTCTATACCATAATCTAGCAGACATAACTCAAAAACATTGCTTAACTTCACCAATGTGTGGTGATGGGTCAAAAGCTAAAAATCGTGCATGCAATTATTGTCATAAAGAGTTTGAATGTGCTACTGAACATGGTACAAGTGCATTGAGACGCCACTTGGAGAGATGTTTTCTTTATCCATATAGTCAAAAGGATAAGAAACAAAAGATGTTGAATCATACAATTGATGAGAGTAGTGGTATCACCATTATCTCTACTTGAAGCTTGACCATGAACTTTGTCGTAAGGATCTTGCACGTATGGTTATTGACTTATTGTGGATGAATGGCCTTTTAAATATGTAGACTAGGATGTTTTGTGTCCTAGGTTCACTCTTTTGTTTGGTACCCCTGTGGCAAAAATTATTTTGCAATCTATGTGGAAGACAAAAAGAAGTTGAAAGATATATTCAAGAAAAGTAATCAACGAGTTTGCCCTACTACAGATATGTGGACTTCAATCCAAAACCTTGGTTTATGTGCCTAACAGCCCATTACATTGACCAACACTGGAAATTGCAAAAGAGGATTATTAACTTTTGCTTTGTCCCATCACCACACACTGATGAAGTTAAGCAATGTTTTGAGTTATGTCTACTAGATTGGGATATAGAGAAATTATCAACTATTACTACAGATAATGCATCTAATTATGATGTGGAAATTCGGAATTTAAAGAGGAGATTTACCAAATCCTAATTACCTTCATATGAGATGTTGTGCACATATTCTAAATTTGATGGTTAAAAAATCTCTCAAAAGTAATAAGGATTCCATAACTAATGTGCGTTCTGTAGTGAGATATGTAAGGAGCTAACCTACAAGTTTGCAACAGTTTAAGTTGTGTTGTGAGCAAGAGAATATTCAATTTAAGAAAACGTTGTCTCTAGATGCTCTTACTCGTTGAAACCCTACATTATCTCATGTTATGAATTGCTTTAGAGTTTCAGAAAGCTTTTGAATGCCTAGAAGATAGAGACTTGATCTTTACAATAGATTGTAAGGATATAGTTCTAAGTGTTCTATGCAAGTTTTTGGAGGTTTTCTACAATGCCATCACAAAATTATCGCGGTCGCTTTATGTCACATCAAATTATTATTTTCAAGAATTTTATGCAATTGAATTGTTGATGATGGATTGATAAAAAATGAAGATCCCATGAGTCGTGATATGGCATGTGTCATAATGGAAAAGTTCTAAAAGTATTGGGTTAGCATAGATAATGTTAACATCTTCTTAGTTATTGCTACTATTCTTGATCCTCGTTTGAAATTAACATATGTAGAGGCTTGTTATTTGAAAATATATCCTCAATTTGAGGTTGTAATGAATATGGGAAATATTAGGAATGTCATGACCAGCCATTAAAGCACTACCAATCACATGAGTCATCTCCTAGTGCAGCGGTAGATGTTTCAACTCCTAAACATATTGATGCCCCACCAATAAATGCCACTAAAAATATTCACAACAAAATTCTTCAAAAATGGGAAAATATGGTGGGTTCAAAAATTGGGACGGAGTTAAATCGTTATTTGTTGGAAGGTATTGTAGATGATGATGAGAATTTCAACGTCTTAAATTGGTGAAAGGTTAATAGCTCAAGGTTTGTCATTCTTAGTAAGATGGCTTGGGATATTTCACCAATTCATGTTTCAACTGTTGCTTCAGAGTCTGTTTTTAGCACCTAGTGGTCGGGTTTTAGACCAATTTCGTAGTTCATTGACACCACGGATAGTAGAGTCCTTAGTGTGTGCATAGGATTAGCTACGACATTCACCAACACATATTGATGTCGAAGAAAACTTTGATGACCTTGAGGAGATTGCTTCAGGTAACAAGCTTTTAAGTTGAATTTAATTTAATAGCATCACGACTACTATTTCCATGTACTATTGTTTGGATTATCTTTTTTATTTTATTTTATTTTCATGTGTTAATGAGGATGGTGATATTACAAGTTTGATTTGAAACCTCATATTGAATGTTTTCCTATTTGGTAAAGTAGAATTTGGTTTGGGTGAGCATGAAAATCTTCAAAGCATGTGTTTTTTATTGCTCTAATTTTTTCTCTTTACAACCATCACTATGATAAAATTGGGTGTTTTTTTTTTATTGCATTAATGACCCAATGTTTAATTTTACAGGGACCAGTTGATGAGGAAGAGTGAACATGGAAATGCAATAAATGATACGGAAACAAAATGATTTTCCATTTTCTTTGAAACAAGTTTGAGTTCTTTGGATTCGAAGGTTGCAACAAAAAGCCCAAAATTTGAGTTCTTTGGATTGTTTGTTTTCTTAGGATGTTCTCCTTGTTGTTTAAGATGACTTGTAATTTGAGATCTTCGGATTGTTTGCTTTATTAGGATATCTTTTTGTTTATCATGGCAAGTAGTTAGAGTTTTTTGGATTATGTGCTTTCTTTGGATGATCTCCTCTTTGTTTACCATGGTAATTGGAGTTCTTTGTATTGTTTGCTTTAAGATGTTCTCCTCATGACAAAGTAATTTGACAGCATCAAATCTAAATTTTTGACAAGAAGTTTCTTGGAGATTCTATAAATTACCGGAATATCGATCCTACTGTAGGGTTGGTTCTTACCTAGAAACTCACTCCTACAATAATTGGTATCATATCCTACTGTAGGATTGGTATCAAATACCGGAATTGATGCAGATAAGTCACTTAATGGGCTTATTTTATTGTAAATAAGCCTTAGGTTGAGTTATGTATGTGTTGGGCCTTTGATCCCATGAGTTTTCTTTATAATGAGCACTTTAATAGGCCTCTTTAATAGGCCTAAAATATGGGTAGAAAGTAGAAAAAAGAGATTTACTTCATTAGTTTAGTTAGAGTCTTGTTTTGAGTCAATTTTCTTTGTTATTTCAATTTTCTAGTCCGTTTAGGTTTCTCAATTACTTAAGGATTGGGTTAAACCTTTCCTTTTAAGTGTTTGAGTAAGTTTTGAGTCTTCTATATAAGTTTGTAAGGGCTACAACATTGAACACGAATTTGATTGAATGAAAAAGTTCATTGCAGTTACTTGTTTCTTCTACTGAGATAGGAAAACTAATAGCTGGGATAGCTATGGGTGAGATGCCCACCCTGAGATAGCCATTCCCCTACCCCATTCTTCCATTCATTCTCTATTTTTTGTTTAGTTCATCCTATCTGTCCCTGAATTTGTTTTTTATTGAATTAATTAAAGATCCTACATGGGATAGTGATCTAATCTTACATTATTATCATGTTTTAAAAGCCAAGATTCAGAAAACCTAATTCTATTATACAATGCTTGCCATTGGTTTATATCAGGATTTGAGAAAAATGAAATCCAGAATAGCAGTTACTTGGTTTAATAAGTTGAAGAACTGAGATTTAGACGTACATCGCCTCTAAGTCACTCAGAGTTGTATGCAATTTGGCATCGATCTTCTCAAGAACGGTGAAAATGCTTTGAACGTTGTTGAGAAAGTCATTCAAAACATATGTAATGACCCACGTTGGGGGAGTGGATCAATGGAAATAGAGTCAGCAAACGACCATGAGGTTGTTGAACATGAGCTAGCTTATGTACAAGAGTCATTTGATGGTTTGCATCTTGGTACACTTATTGAAAAAGAGCTGCCACTTGAGGTCGAACTGAGAAATGAAATTGAGGAAAATGATATGTTCTTTGGAACTAGTCATCCCTATGGAGAGCGGAGAAATGGAACTATCGGATGTATGTTGGCAACCAGGAATGATGATGGATGAAAGTATTTTCCCAATGATGAGGGCCGGATTATATGTAGATGTGTATTGTGTATTGTGTATTGTGTATTGTGCATTGTGAACAATGGGACCTAATGAAAATCCTACTCAATTACTTTTGGGTCAGAATGTGTTTAAAATCATATATTAAAGCTAAATATGATAAAATAGCTGATTAGGTATCTAGTCGGTCATGCAAAAAACCTGATTGGGGTTTTGCTGTCATGTCGGCGCAAGTCACGGTACTAATAAAGTCAGATAGGTTCCAAACTTCCAATGGGCTTTTGCTACAGAAGAAGGGGAATCTGACTATGGAAAAAAAAAATTTAGATCCAGATGACAGACTTGAAAATTTTATTATATTGAGTTATTTAACGAGAAGACAAAGTGGAGAGGATGAAATGTGGTTACAACCGGAAGAAGACTTGGATGAATTACCGGAGCAACCTTGGATGAATGCATGGCGTTGGTAAATGAAGAATAGGGCTTGGCTGGATTGCTTCCGGTGCTCAACCAATGGTTTTTCACAGAGATGGCTTTGCTAATTGGTACATGAATTAAGCTTCTTCCCTTATTTTTCTTATGCAAATTAATAAGGATGGAGGCTTAGGACTTTGGGCTGATGGAAAGGCTTAATTTGCCAATGTATTGTCACTAGTACGATTTATGGAAACCCGCTTGTTCCAACATCTTAAAAGCCATGTCACCAAAGTGGGAGGAAATCAAAATATAAAGGGTTAAGGTAATTAGTTTTCACTTTCACAGTTGAACTTCAAATCTGATTGATCAATGGCACACATGTTTTAGTTTAAAAAAAAAAAAAAGGCTTTGTGCTGGAAAACTGTGAGATGCAGTGTTGTAAGAGACAGCAACGAAGAGCGAGATACTCGACCCAACCTATCCCCCTTCCCATCTATCTTCTTCCTCTCCTCTACTTCTTCTGTTTATTTTTTCACCTATAATTTTTGTTACTAATTTCCTGCGACACCATCAAACTGAATTTCTGACAGCAAATTTCTTGGAGAATCTATTAGTTACTGGAATATCGATCCTAGATCCTACTGTAGGGTTGGTTCTTACTTGGAACTCACTCCTACATTAATTGGTATCAGATCCAACTGTAGGGTTGGTATCAGTTACGGGAATTGATTCAGATAAGTCACTTAATGGGCTTATTTTATTACAAATAAGCCTTAGGTTGGGTTATTATGTGTGTGGAGCCTTTAATTCCATGGGTTTTCTTCGGAATGGGCCACTTTAATGGGCATAAAATACGGGCAGAAATTAGGAAAATGAGATTTAATTCATTAGTTTAGTTAGAGTCCTATTTTGAGTCTATTTTCTTTGTTATTTCAGTTTTCTAGTCAGTTAAGGTTTTCCAATTAGTTAAGGATTGAGTTAGGCCTTTCCTTTTTAGTGTTTGAGTCAGTTTTGAGTCTTCATTGCAGTTATTTGCTTCTTCTCTTGAGATAGAAAAACTAACAACTGGGATAACTGTGGGTGAGATGCCCATGCTGAGATAGCCATTCCCCCACCCCCATTCTTCCCTTCATTCTTTATTTTCTGTTATGTTCATCCTATATGTCCCTAAATTTTATTTTTATTGAATTTATTAAAGATCCTACCTTACATTACTGAGTTAGGGTTCAGGGCGGGCTTGGGCCCACCTAAGGGGACTCAAGGTTGGGCTAGGGTTTTAAGAACCCCGGCCCAACCCGGCTCTATTGCCACCCTAGGCAGGATCGGATGCACTGAAGTACAACAGGTTTCCCTTGATTACAGCAGCATTGAGGGGTCATGAATAGTGTAACAACTTGGTCAACACATTAGAATGTTGATCTTGTAGGGTTTTTTTTATTTTGATTGGGCAGGTGTTGATGGTGATAGGAGATCTACCACAGGTTATTACATGTTTATTGGTGGAAATCTTGTCTTGTGGCACAGCAAGAAGCAAACAACTGTGATTAGATCCAGTGTTGAGGCTGAATACATAGCTATGACTCATATTGCAGCTAAGTTGATGTGGATGAAATCTCTTCTTCAAGAGTAGGGTTTTCCAATCATTCAACCTATGAAGATGTTTTGTGATAATCAAGTTGCAATCTCTATTACCAAGAACCCGGTGTTTCATGAAAGGGCCAAAAATATTGAGGTTGGCTGCCACTTTGTGAGGGATGCTGTTATGAAGAAGCTGATTGTTACTCCGTTTGTTTCAACTACTGGACAGTTGGCTGATATTTTTACCAAGTCTCTTTTTGGCCTTGCTTTCTGTAAATGTTGTTCCAAGCAGGGCATGGGAGATTTATATGCTTCAGCTTGAGGAGTGTTAAGTTGTGGTCTATAAGAGTTGTTGACCCTATTGGAACCTTTCATAGATGTGGCATTAGTGATGTTAGGCCTTACGATAGGGGGCGTGTCCCTGTTGTGAGAGAATCTTAGTTGGTCTTTGATTTAATTAGTAGTTGCTTCCTAAGTAGTTTCCTATATTGTTTATGTTTCCTTTTCCATTGTAATTCTGTTTTTGTTATTATAAATAAAGATCACAGTCCAGTGATAGAACATGTACTCTGAGTCTATCGCTAGCTCAGTTTCTTCTCTCTTCTCTTCATCTTCTCTCCCTCTTTCTCTCTTCTTCCTTCTTAGATCTCTGGTTGACTGGTTATTAGTTCCTGTCAAGTTACAGTGCCCACAGTAGAGTTACTTATGGCCACTTGCTGCCAGAATTAGGAACTAATTGAAACCTGTGATCCTAAGGTCAGAACATCTTCAAGTTGACATCAACAAGGTAAGGTTCACAATAAGAATACCTTAAAATCACAGTTATAAATGATGGCCAGAATAGAAGTTACAGAACCATTCCCAAAATAGCAACTATAGATCGACCAATAGAATCAGCCATCAGCCACCTCAGACGGAGCTCAAACTGCTGTTGAAGCTAGAATGGTAGGGTCTCTTGAATACTTCAAAAGATCAGCCATGGATGATGGGATGATAGGGAGTAACGGATAAAGAACAGAATTAGAAGGGTCAGACGTTTCTGTCTTTAAAAATTACTTTTGAGACAAAATATATTTTTGTGTTTTTTACAAATTGATAACATGTTTGGTAAAATAAGGGGAAAACAAAAGCATTTTTTCCTACCCCAACTGTACGACGCCTTCACTTTTGTAAAGGGAGAGAAGAAGGAGATGGTGTCTTGAATGTCATTGCTCGGGTGCAACTTGCGAACTTTCACTTATATTAGAAAGAAAAAAAAAAAAGCACTAATATTTTTTTGGGGGGGGGGGGGCAAGATAAGTGCTTGTCCTGTCCAGTTCATTTAAAATTAAAAATTTTAAAATAAAAAAAAATTAAAAAAATTAAAAAAATTAAAAAAACGAACCATTTTACCAAACGCAATTTTTTTTTTTATGGGGAGGAGACAAAAAATGCCAAGAACACTTGCAATAAATGTTGTCAAACAGACCCTAACTCCAGGGAGAAAAATAGAAACTTACAGTCACAAGTTTAACCAGCCAGTCAATGATCTTGAGCGTAACATCGAAGGAAGAGGATGAGTGTAAGGTAACACCCTCCCAAAGTTTAAGCTAAAGTTGATGGATAAATTTTGAGTTGCCAGGACTTGAATGCTACTGCAGTAGGACTCTCCAAACAAGAGGCTGTCGCAGGGGTTGGTTTTAAATCTCCAATATCAGTCTTCTTTGAGAATCGATGGAGCAGTCTTCTATGGAATGCCAGCATCAATCAATAACAGAGAACAAAAGATGGTCTCCTTACCTTAAAAGTGAAGCTTGCTACAGGTTTAGTAAAATAGAAACTAAAAGAGAAGGAAAGAAGAGAAAAGGGAAGGAAGAAGGGGGATAAGGGAGATATGACAAGGCCTCTCACCTATGCATTGATCGGTCTCACTAACCAAGATATCCCACCTACTCACTGTATCTCATAGCCATGGTATAAAAACCAGTTCTATTCATCATCAATTTGTTAGGACGCTTAAGGTCCCTTACACTTTCAACGGATATTGCCAAACATAAGGCAAGGAAAGGGAAAAGAACAGAAAAGAAGAAAAGAAAGTCCCATTCAAGGAAATTATAGGATTTGTACAGCAAGTTACTAAACTATCTTAGCTAACAAACCAAAATAGAAACTACTTTTATAGCCTAAGTCCTAAGATTACAAAATGGAAACTATCCACATTTTCATGTGGGCTTCAAGACCCTCCTATTTGGGCCTATAGAATGGGCCCATTATAATAGAAAACAAATAATTATTTATCATTAGACGGGGAGTCCTAACTTAATGAACCGTGAGCTCAATTTGATCTAAAAAGCTGAACGAAACCCAAATCCGAAATTATTCTTCTTTCTCTGATCTACATCACAGCACCTCTGCTAAAGTGTTTATTTGGCTGCAACTTTGAGCCACTGTTATCTCAACATCTGGCCCTTGAAATGCTGAGATCTTTTGGGGATTCTAGTTGAACCAAGCTGGGGCTTGATCTGCCCTGTGAATAGGAAACTACATGTCATAGGGCATACCCAGTGCACGAGGCTCCCGCCACTGCGGAGTCTGGGGATGGTCATAATTTATGCAGCCTTACCCCTGATTCGCAAAGAGGCTGTTTCCCAACTCAAGCCCACTACCACTAGGTCACAATGGAGCAACCGTACTGTTGTGCCGAGGTCCGTGGTTAATAATTCTGTTATCTAGTTTCTATTCTGTTGGCTCGATGAGCTGTTAATTCTGGCCATCGGTTTAAGTTGTTACTTACATATTGTGTTCTATATGATGAGTGGAAATTGTTATCTTTGTTTGATGCCATTCTTCTGCGTGGGTTGTGAAGTTAAAGCTTGGTTTCTAAGGTTGAAACATAGTTTCTATTTTGATTCACTTGCCCATATCTTTATTTTGAACCACTGGCTCCGAATAAACTTTAAGGGTTAAAGTACTAGGAAGACCTAGTTTCAGTAGCACTTTGGGATTGATCTGAGTTCTATTTTGGGAGTTATCGAAGATCTCCTACTGCTGCTTTGAGTTCCTACAATTCTGCTTGTGGGTTGGAATCTGAAACTTCTTTAGGGATGCCTTGATTCCACCAACTTACGAAGACAAGATACATAATTTATGCCATAATTCAACTGATATCATTGTTTAGCTTTAACAAAATTCCAATAAAAGGGGAAGGACTCGAACATTCTAGTTCACTATTTTCCCATAAAGATTCAGGATCAAGCAGAATAGCCTTCTATCATTCACTAAAGGACGTCTGGATGCTAGAGATAAGTCAACTTTTAAGAACAGGGCTAATTCCGGAATACATGCAATGAGTTTGCACACGAAAGATGAAGTAACTAATCAAACAGCAAACTTTTGAATGACAAGTGCTACTAAATTCCAGCCTCTCTTCAATAATATGGTGGTTAAACACTTACTGAGGGAGAATTAAGTCATATGCAGATCTGTCTGCAATACCAACGCATTCAATCCAGCCATAGGAGCACTCAATCTCTGCATCCCAACAGTCTGCAGCATAGTGGACCATCTCATTTGCCAAACGCTGCTGGAAACGCAACCGTTCTTTGTCAATTCCAAGTTGAGTAAAGAAGAGGTACACCCTTCCAATAAAGTAGCCGAGTGTTTGATTATTGACAATTCCCTGCATAATAGTAATTACACATATAAATGTAAAGTGAGAGAGAGAAAGAGTTTGGGGAAAGGGAGGGACTTAAAGAAGATACAAATCGATCCAAACTCAGAAACTCCTTCACCAATTCACATTTTCATCGCAGACTGTCCAGAAGTTCGTTGTTTCCTTGGGAACATAAAGAACTCCAAGTCCGCAATATCACCAAACTTTGGATAGGATTTATCTTCAGGATTCAATATCTGCCAAGGTGAATTCATGAACCCTTAGAAGACCTTGGCAAGGTGATATCTGGATATACACACAACTACAATCAGATTGGAACTGATTCCTCTTACGGTGCAGGTAACAGACTCTATAGTGTTTAGTTGGAGAACCCCCAAATAAATGAAGAAAAGGAAAGACCGGGCAAATAAATAGAATAGATATAAGATTTATTTTGTTTGTGATTCAGCAATCCCAAAGTTTCTTTTTGCTTAGAACAATTAAAGAAAAAATGATCCTGTTCCTTTTTTTCATAATTTTCATAACATAAATATTGGAAAGAGACTTCTGGTGTGAAAACAAAAAAGAAAAAGTTGGTGACGCTGAAATGGACTTTCGATAGATAAGATCAAATCGGAAATAACCAATCAAAAGGAAAAATTAAACTTAAAATACATGAATGAAAACCACTATAAACACATGCTTGTAAAAAAAGAGAACAAAGACACAAAGACACAAAGACTTTAGTTTGATAAGTGAAAGAATGAAACCTCATTTCTAAAAGCTGGACCAATCTGAGCAGCAGCAAGGAAGCTTGTGTCCATTAAAATTGTACAGTTCCTTAACACTAACAAAAATTCCTTCTGCCGTCTCAGGATGCATATAGCTGCTGCAGATGAATTAGTAGGTGACAAATGAGTTGAACCCCATATATAAATAGGAAGCAACTTAACCCTTATACAATGGTAATAGTAGCAATTATGAATTAACCCCTATACAATGGTAATAGTAGCAATTATGAAGACGAAACAAGTTCTTACCCAGGGCTCGAGCCAAATGGGCCTATCGATGTTTGAAACATCAAATTAAAGGAATAAAGATCAGAGAGAGGATTCTTCGTATCCGAAGCAGTTATACCATAATCCTTGATCTTTGCACCCAATTCTTCAGCAGAGACATCATCAAGAACCGCAAGATTGTTTTTCAGTTCTGCTGCTTCTCTGCAGGCATACTCAGGCCCTTCTCAAGCTTTTCCTTGCAGAAGTCCTTGAGCAGATGATCAGCGCGATAACATATTCCCGTCTTTTCACCCTTGAACATAAGGTCAGTAAACTTATCAAAGTGACCAGAAGCCTTCAGCACAATTTCTGGGGTAACGCATGGACAATCCACCTCCAACATCCTCTCCTCGAGGACAAAATGCTTTTTTTTTTTTGTGGGGGGGCTGGGAAGGAGAACAGAAAAATCAGCCAAGCACAAAAGTAAAAAAATATCAACTGCATTGAAGAGTTCTGTAACCTTAGAAAGGAGTTCATAGAGATTCAAGAGATCAACAAGAATGTTTAATCACTCCAAGCAGAGTGTGCTTCACAAGTAACCGGGAGAAAATCAGGTGCTCCCACAGAGAATGTTTAAGAACTCCAGAAATCATTGATATCTGAGAGGCCGAAACAGTACAAGTCAGCAGGAACATATTTTCTCATCAGAGTATTTCCAAATGGAATAAATCATTTCAAACAATTTCAAGTTCTTCAAAATTTCAAAGCAAACCAATTAGGCGTATTACCTAACAAGTCCAAGCTATGATTAGGCCAATCAGTAACTGCATCATCAGTTAGCTTAGCTTTTAAACCATTCCAAAGAAACTTAAATATTGTTAGATACAATGACTTCTCCAGTTCTCCTAGTTCTGGGCACAAAAGTTAGATGAAAATTTGTTAAAAGCAACTCAGGGTCTTTAACTATCATAATCCAAATGCCACCTCCGAAGACCACAGCCATGCTTACAAGTCAGTAATATGTATCTATCAAAGAATGATAAAAGTTACAACCAACAAGCTTAGAACCATACTGCACTTGTAATCCAACAACTAACCAAATCTCATCCAAACAATTGAAACCCAGGTCTTCAATTGAAGTACTTAAACATGACCCCATGGAAACAGAGGATACTCTTCAAAAGCATTGAAACAGGGAAAAAAAGGAACTAGTATAAAGATAACTCATGCAACCAGCCTACTGATGGAGGGCCAGTAGGGGAAGAGAAAGAATACCTGAGATGGAACTCAGAGTTGCAGTGAGCGAGATGATTTGCACAAGAAGAAGGGGAGGGGGGAGGACAAGGGAATTGCAGACACTCAGCCGGCAGCCACATACCACAATATCAACTCATAACTTCATTCTTCAGTCTCTCTTTCTCAATCCGTTACAAGCATATAAATAGGAAATTATAAAACTCTAACATGGGAAGAAATCCTAAAAGGAAACCAACTCAAAAGGAAAAAGAAATCCCAAACCAACTCTAACTATATCCTACGTATGCAACTTCCCAAAAATAAACAGAATAAAATAAACTAAATATATTATTCTCCTAAATAAAGCCTACTATATCCTACTAGATCAAATAATCAAATATGGATCTAGCTCATATCCGTCTGGATACCCAGATGGGTATGGATGGTTCCACGGGCGTATATCTGCATCAATTTCTCCAATTTTGAGAGACGAGTTCTGTAGAACAGGAGAATCAACACCAATCGATCAGCATCCAACCTTGCATGTATGAAGTCACCATCAAAACCACGATCAAATGCTATGAAAACCACGACGCAAAGTTCATTGGTGAAGTAATGACTTGGAAAAATAAAATCGATCAGTTCACTAAAGTGATCAACTGGTTTAAACTTTTCCACAAGTTGATCTTCCACGTCCAATGGTGCCATCTCACCTTCCATCATTGGTGACTCATCTTCTAACTCGTTTACTTGTTGCTCAATGGCTGAGATCACATAGTTAAAGGTAGAGTGCATATAATCAGATGTGACCAATGCTAGGTCTTTGATGTCCTTGCATTGTCGTTGAATCTCATTGAGCTTCTCTCGTATCAATTGCATTTGTTGACGTATATCCAATAAAATGTCGAGATCCATGGGCTAGGTTTGTTATTCAGAATCACTATGGACCCACTATGGCAAGAGAACACTTGAAGCAAAGGGTGAATGGAAAAATAAGTAAATAAATGGAAGTTTAGAACAAAGTGGCAAAAGTGTAAATAAATGGAACTTGAGATGAGGATGGCAAGAGTGTAAATATTTGAAGTTCAATAAAACCACAAAGGGATATCACGTGTGGGGGTAGGGGTATACTTGCAAGTAAGTAGAAAAATAGGACAGAAAATAATAAAAGAGGAAGGGGAGGGTAAATAGGGATATAACTGATTAAAATAAGGAAAGAACAAAAAAGGGGTCCTACTTGGAATCTTGCTCTGTCAAGCAACTCAAACCAAAGAGGAAGGTTGTGAGAAAGGCAGAGGGTTCTCTTCTTTGTTGAACCAAGGAAAACAGAGAAATGATCGAAGGGCTGCAACAAAGGATGGGGCAAATATGAGGAAAAGGATTGTGCGACTTCGAAGGGAGACCTTAGATGCGAGAACTCGACTGGCTGCTAGAGGCGGGAAGACCTGAACCAGGTATGTTCTCTGTCTCATACTCTCTGCTCTTCTGTTCACTTTTTTTTTTCTTTTTTCCCTTCTCCAGATTCTCCTCTCGGTCTTCTTTTTTTTTTTTTCCTTGGCTGGATGAACTCTAGAGCAGCGAGGGAGTGTCGACCAACAAAAAGGAGGGTAGTGGGATATGCTGGGTCATGGTTTCAGTGAAGGGCCACAGTGGTGGGTTTTTGTGGGAGATGGAAGGGGAAGAGTGTTGTGGGAGGGGTTCAACGAAAGGCTGGATACTGAGGGATGAAAGAGAATAGAGGGAAGAAGAGATGGATGGGGAGGAAGGATGGGATCCTTCGGCTCTGATACCAAATTGATGGAGGGCCAGTAGGGGAAGAGAAAGAATACCTAAGATGGAACCCAGGGTTGCAGGGAGAGAGATGATTCGCACAAGAAAAAGGGGAGGGGGGAAGACAGGGGAATTGTAAACACTCAACCGGCAGCCACACACCACAATATTAACTCATAACTTCATTCTTCAGTCTCTCTTTCTCAATCCATTACAAGCATATAAATAGGAAATTTTAAAACTCTAACATGGGAAGAAATCCTAAAAGGAAACCAACTCAAAAGGAAAACTAAATCCCAAACCAACTCTAACTATATCCTACCTATACGACTTCCCAAAAATAAACAGAATAAAATAAACTAAAGATATTATTCTCCTAAATAAAGCCAACTACTAAATCCAAAGCCAACTACTAAATCCTACTAGATCAAATAATCAAATATGGATATGGTTCATATCCGTCTGGATACCCAGATGGGTATGGATGGCTCATATCTGCATCACCTACAACGTTGCATATAAAGAACTTAGTAGACAATGAAAGCTAGGGATCAGAATATTAAAAGAAATTGTTTGTTGAAGAAAGCATAAGTGACCAGGAAATTGAAGAAGCAAAAGGATTTTGTAAAACAAGATTGGCAATTAAAATTAATGACTTAATTGTAAGTTTCAGGTGCCACAAATTAAATTTAAAACTCCTCTAATCTCATAAGAGTCAAGGACCAACTCATTTGCAGGTATAGGGATTTCAAATCCAAAATTCCATCACATTATGATAGCAGTTACCTTGAGTGTCACAAATGCAACAGCTCCAAGGGATTGTAGCTTTCCTTTCATTTAAGAGCTGTCATGCGGCGTACTCGTAGCAACTCTTGCTTGTGCAACGAACTCTTCATGATCAAGTTCTTGTATAGACCAGCAACACGTCGATAGATCTTGAAAGTCGGGATGTAGAAGAGACGCCGCTTCAACGTATTGACAACTCTGCCAGTGATGGTATCTTGAACCTACTGTTCAATGGAAGACTTCTCCAGCTTCAAGGCGTTTAGGGCTTCCACTGCTACATCTATCTCCTCCTTTGCCCCATCTAAAGCCCCTTCAGATTCCTGACGACGTTCCCTTGTGCGTTGACGGCAGCTTAATTGTCGGCCAGAGCTCTGCTTCTTCCGTGGAGTCCATGGCCATGGCTCACGTGTCTCTTCCGCCCCGCAGGATTTCAATGCCGTTTGAATGGGACGATGAAGCCGAAGAAGAATAAGTTCGGCGTAAGTTGATGAACAGAAAGTATTCCTCCATGGATGGCTACTGGCCAAAAGGAAACAGCTTCAAGGCCTCTCTAATGGAGGTGTTGGCCACTATACCGCCATTGAATATTGGATAATGAGATTAAAACCAAAATCCCATCTGTGAGGTATGCGAACAAAATCTCCCCTGTAAATTAAGGTTGCAAAACTCAACCGAATAAATTATAAAGAAAAATTATCATGTACCACCTATTTATTAAATGGGAGAGGGATAGGTATCCCGTCGATATCAAGTATGCTAGTGGATAGCAAAATACATGATGAAGTATCATTTAGAAAGGATATGAGAGTTATTTTAAAAAAAGGGAAGAGAAAGATAGACACAATGGGTGCTAACATACTTGATATCATCAGCATACCCAATCTTTTTCTTTTTTAAATTTATCTGAGATACCACTCCAAAAAATAAAAAAGGCAAACGTATCCTTCAAATATAACACCATTAGTTTGTAAACGTAATTTACCTTTTTGACCCTTAAACAAAATACTCTATAAAGTGTAGAGTATCATGGATTTTGAACCCTAGAAAGAAGTCTCTGTTTCTCTTCTTCTCAAATAGGCGACGGCCAGCAATTGAGGAGTCAGGCGCTTGCAGCAACCAGCCATTGACGGCCAGCGATAGCAGTAGCCAGCAATTGAGGATGTCAGCAGCAGTGATTGATGGTGCAACAACGATGTAGGAGCTGCAACATCATTGGGTCTGATCATCGAAGAGGAGCTTCCATTAACCGAAGGGGTTCAGGGAGGAGCAACCACCACCATCAACGTTGAAGTAGCAGCTGCCAAGTGTGGTATTGGAAGCTCTCTGTTAATTTTTTGTATTTTTACTTTAAATTCAAAAAAATATGGGCACCCAGATTTTTCCTTCTCTGATGCGCACCATTACCATGTTCCCTGTTCTATTCCACCGAGACCAGCAGCCAGAGATGGAGAAGAAGAACGAAGATGCACTTGCGTTTTCAGTTCTGTTCAACCGATACCAGCAGCCGATGCAAACCTAATCGAGAATTCCTTCTTTGAGGTGAGACAGAGACCAACCGAGTAGAATGGGGAGCTGAAGCTTGCATTTCCCTGATCTAATCCACCGAGACTAGCAGCCAAAGATGGAGAAGAAGAAAGGCGATGGTACCTGCGTTTTCTCTTCCCCTAAACCGAGACCAGCAGCCGAGAATAGAAAGGGAGATGGGTTATTAATCATGAGGGTAAACTTGTCATTTAAAAGATTACAAACGTGACACATCATCACTTGAATCTTGGGAGCTAAAATGGATTTAAGACTAATTTTTTTTTTTTTTTTTAAATGGTGTATACATGCCATTTTTTTATTTTCTAGGGTGGTATCTCAGCAGACCTGCACTTGGCCTGCCCTAATCCCAAACAAGTATATGAGGGCAATTTCTGACCCTAAGTCAAGGTCAGGGTGGATAAGGGTTGATGTCTTTGGCCCGCCCAGTCCGCTTTAAACCCGGCCCCGATTTTTTTACCCTGACTTTTGGCCCTAGTTGTGGCCTTACCCTGCCCTGATTTTTGCCCTTGATGTTGACCCTAGTTGTGACCCTAATTTTAACCTAATTTTATATATTTTTTTACATTGAGTCATTGACACCTCAAAACTCTTAATATATCTTCTCACAATCTCACCGATCTCTCTTACCTTTTTTACCAACAAAAGAGAATATCTATGGCCAGGGTCAATCAGGGTCATCCTGGCCCGTCCCTGAAGGGTAGGGCCTGGGTTGAAGCTTTGCGACCATGAATAAGGGTCAGGACGAGTTTGGGCCTAGTTAAGGGGACTAAGGGTTGGGCTAAGGTTTTAAGAAACCCAACCTGACCCAGCCTTGTTGCACCCCTACATGGTACAAGATAATTTTCCAATTATTAAATAATTATAACCAAAATTTAACCCGGTTCTAACCAACCCAGTAAAAAATGAACTGATTTGGTTTATTCTTATTTTGTTTTCCTATGTATTCGGTCTGATTGGTTATTTTATAAAACTAGGGTGTCAAACCCTAAATCGAACCAATAAAACCAGTCAGACTGATTTGATAATAGCTTAGGCCAAATCGAATCAAAACCTTATTGGGTCATTTTGGTTTGGAGTATTGCAACCCAAAATCAAACCGAATCACGTTGGAAATCGAATGAACTTGAATCAAACCGAAATCGGCTCAATATTTAGACCAAAATCGAAACCAAACTGGTAAGAAACCGAAAACATTCCAAAGTTCATTAAAAAAACCAAAATTTGCATAGTTTTTTGTATACGTTTGTATGGAAAGTCAAATTCAAACCGGAACAAAAACCAAAACCAAAATCAACTCGATTACAAACCGATATAAGAAATCGAAGACAAACCAAAACCAAACTGCATCGAAACCAGAATTTCCTTATTGGTTCTGATTTCGATTTCAACATTCCCACATTGAAACCGATTCAACTCGAATTGAAACCTAGCGAGACCAACCTATTGACGCCGCTTGAAAATTAATTGGAAAGAAATCATGGAAATATCGAAATATAGACTTTTTTTTTAAGAAATAAGTACAATATGGCATATCTTAATTTTGCAAATAAAATAGAATAATATATGAAACTATTACACCATGTCAAACAATCTAGACATTGTCATTGTGGGATAAATGGGATCAAGAGAGAGGCCTTATGGTGATTTGTATATAAAAGATCTTTTTGTTCGATGAGGGAGAGTGAAATAAACACCTATAGTCTATTTTGAGAAGTCCAACAAAAATAAAAAAACAAAGGCAACGGAGTTGGTAGCCTAATGGAAGAAAACTTTACCACACCACTATTCAAGTCAGTTAGTTGTAGATTAGAGTCGACGCACCCCACAAATTGCTCATTAGTGTTGCAAAACGTTGCTTATCATATGGGAGCTTCAACCTAAGGATTATATCACTATCATGGATCATCCATTTTTTATTATTAAAAAAAAAAAAAGGAGGAAAAACACAACGAGAGAGATGGATGGCGCTTTCATTTATCCTTTTGGTCGCAATAGGCAACGTACGCTCGCCGGATTGACTTTGGAAGGTCCCCACCCAACTACCTTACAAATATAGAGAGGCCCATGAATGTGTGAGAGAAATGGTCGGGTATAGTTCTGTAATAATTTATGGGGGAAGTGGTATTGGCAATATATGTCCAAAACTCACCCCCGTGCAATTCTAATCATTGGATTGATGGGTTGATGATCAAATGCACTGGACCTTTTTAAAAAATATCAAAACCAATTCCAATAATATGGCCCACCCTATAATCATCTATAGAACATTTTCCATATTCCTTATTCGTTTTATTTTAAATTAACCATTTAATTGTGCCATATTATCTAAAGCTATATCAATTTTTTTTCTTCTTAAAAATTAGCTAGTCAAATATGCTACATTTTATAAAGCTATTGGGTTGAAATTTATAATGTGAATCAAACGTATCAATCAATCAATCAATCATTTAGGAGAAAATAACATCAGCTTACGATGGAGCTACAACATAATGTATTGGGACAGAGAGATTTTGATGCAAACATATCTTGTTTCCCTCTACTCATTCTTTCGATGGAGAAAATGATTGAGGAAGTCAATGATTCTTTATGGATATTTACAACGAAAAATATTAGACCGAACATCACAAGCCTTATCACTATTATTCACAATTTACTTCGAGTCCCGAGTCCCGACTAATAGGAGGTGCCTCCATCCAACCTTTATAGTATTGAATGTTCCTGTATACAAATAATACTCAAAATTTAATATATATTGTTATATTCCCCCCCCCCTTTTTTGGGGGGGGGGGGGAGGTAAGATTCAAATCCTAGTTTTGGCATGCCACGATCGTGAATTTGGGCTATAATTCAACCCTTAGTTGGATTATAACATGGATAAAAAATTCAAAAAAAAAAAAAACGGAACTTTAATTTGGCCTGAACTCTTTAATATTATTATTTGCCAAATTAGAACCGACAATAACATTTTTTTTTTTCTAGCACGACCCTTAGATCCCACTCCCTGCTCACAACGCATATTCACTAGCCACCCACACTCAAACGCATCCTATCTAGTATTGAACTTCATGTTTTTTGAATTATTGCGATCTTGATTTACTATCAACATTCCCCTACCTTGTCATATTGATTTATAGGATCAACCCTATTGAGTCTTAGGACAAATGGTGGTGTACCCCTCTCGACAAGGTCAGTTGTCATGTCATCTTGCCACTAAAAGAATAGTAGCCCTAAACTCTCAAGGAAATCAATTGGACAAACGACACCACCATCAATCCTCTTTACCTCCCATTTGGTGGAAGTGTCTCTGAAGACTTCACATTCATCCAACGTTTTAAATTTTTCTCCATAGAGTTTTACACAATATAATTCTAATAAGAGATTTGATTGGTAAATAGATTAACATTGACAAATTTTGTGTATTATGTGACAAATGTCCTGAAACTATTCCATCATATGTTCATACCTCGTGATTTTGCTAATCAGATTTGAATGACAGGCCCTCTCAGTCTGCAACCACATCCCAGCCCATGATTATCTTTCATTTGTAGTGGTGAACCGCCTTTTTTTTTCTTTTTCTTTTTTCCCTGAGCCTTAGCCAGGTTGAGATTAATTGATGTTCCAGTGTTTTATATTGTTGTTATTACTATTTTCTTTATTTGGCATCCCATGAACCAAATCATAAATAATAATAATAAGAACTATAATATTTTGAATATTATTAAAAATGTGAATACTTAGATTTTTTATCTCAGGAGTTGTCATAACATGTGGAATAATTAATCTATTTCATCTTATACGGAGATGACCAAGACATGTCATTAGGAAGTTATCAAAGTCTCCAATTGTTGTTACTTTTTATTTTGGTTTGTGCGGGTGCTATTAACCAATTATCTTCAAATTCAGGTTGGACCTTAGGCATTATTTTTCAAATGATTTTTTTTTTTGGAACCATTCATGGTAAGCAACTAGTGCAAGTATAAGCCTACAACATATTGGAAGGACTAAACTTGACCTCACAAACAAGATGAAATATTCTACCAAAAAAACAAGATGAAATATCAATAAAGTATGCTTCAGAAAATGAGTTACTTCAATTTATTCCATTCCCATTTTTGTCTTGTGACCTTGGTACTCTGTAGCGGTGTTTCTTGAGATTTATGCAAAGTACAAAAATATTTAATTTTACTGTATAGACTAAACATATTTTAATGCCAACAATTTCATACGCGTCCTTGCTTTGACGGCTTTGTATCACAAAAACAATGCTTCAACTTCTGATATAAATAATTATATTTCCTTTTAATAAAAAATTTTTACTTTCATAATGAAAAAAAAAAATGCTTTACAACTGCATTATGCATCTGACAACTATGGATAATGCCTCCAGTTGAGCAACCAACGTACTTCTGATGACTAAAAGCATTGGGCACACTCCTCAACACATTGATACGCACTCTAAAAAAATCTAAACCATCGAATGCACGTTGGATGTCTAGCGTAACCCTTTTCAACTTTATTACCATGTGGTATCTGACAACTATGGATAATGCCTCCAACTGAGCATCCAAAGTGAATCTGATGACTAAAAGCATTGGGCACACTCCACAACACGTTGATACACACTCTACAAAACTCCAAGCCATTGAATGCACATTGGGCACCCAGCGTAACTACAGAGGAACTCTTTTCAACTTTATTACATGCTGCATAACATAAAAAGAGTAATCTCATAATTTTTGACTCCTCCATTCAGTTTAACTTTTAGATAGTCGTTAAAGAAGAGTAATATATATAGATGGAAATTATTTAATGTTTTATACCATAAATAAATCATGCTATAACTTCACACGCGGTGCCATTAAGTGCCATTAAGTGCCATTAATACTCAATAATGGGATTTATTTCAATTTTAACTTACCAACATAAAAAAAAAAAGATTTATTTCAATCGCGGATTATTGAAAAAAGAGAGAAAAAAATGTTCAAATCCAATTGTTGGCAATCAATCACAACCCTTTCAGATTTTCATGGATTCTGTCCTCGAGTGATGTAATTATGTCATTGTCAATGTTCATGTATCGGTTTTTGTTTTGTTAGGAAATTTTTATTAAGTAAACAAGAGAAAGTGGAACATAGAGGGGGACCAAAAGCCAGCTTAATATTTTAATGTAACCTGTTTATCTTTTGAGTTGTGCCTACTAAAACCAAGATGCCATCCAATATTTCTATGTTTAGTTGGCAACTTAAACCTGCTGCAATTTCACGATGATGCCAATATTTGAGTTGCCCAAACTACCCATGAGCACCTAGTATTAGTATCATTATTATATTTTCTATGATAAGTAGACCAAAGCATAAAGATAACATTGTTATGTTGTGACTCTTCTCCTTGAGTTATACACAATTATATATTATCTTATATCACATGTATATACGATTCATGTTAAGTCTAATCATATCAATAAAATTCCATAATATTTGAAATTGACATAACCGTAGTAAATACCGAGAGAACCCTATTAGTCTAGTATATGAAATATCATATCAGATGGGCCAATGAGAGGGTGTGTGAAAGCATATTTAGTGTAGTATTTTGCACCCTATAGTTTGGATTTTTTTTACACCGGAGTGACAATGTTCTTTTTTCTCATAAGACTTCGTTGCCACGACATCATGCTATGATGCTTAATTAATGAGAGAGAGAGCGAGATACACATAGAACAATCATTCCCGATTCTCGTTGAAGTGTTATTTTTAACTAACATAGTTCATTGTAATTTTAATTGGTTATGCTCAACAACTTGTTTGTCGGGAGCTCATAAGAGGCATAAGTAGTTTAGTAACAAACTAGATCATCGTTTTCTGATTAAGCGACCAAACACAATAAATATACAAATCTTTGAATAGATCCTTGTCTCGCGCCGTGAATATCGCTGTGTATTGAATTCGATAGAATGAGTCAAAACATCTTCTAAATTAATTACATAACAAGACATAAAGATTGTAGTACATTATTAACAAAGATCTGGGTCACTTAAGCAAATATCTATCTCGAACTATAAGTATTAATTGAAACAGATTTATCGAAAAGTATTCATTAAATTGACTTGTTTCAAAGTCATCATAAATAAATAATATTGACATGAACTACAATTGTAATTAGTATTAGATAAAATTACAATCGTACCATCAATTATACATATCGTGTTCATTTATGTATTTTATGAAGTAGAAATGTACCCATTCACATTATTTTTTTTAGCCCGAAATTATTACAAATATATATTAAAAAATAAACCAGTAGGTGCTACTATCATTTAAAAACAAGTATCAGTATTGCATTCTACCAAACAATAAATAAATAAATAAAATTATTAGCAACTTTTTTTTTGTTTACACCGAATATTATCTGGGACCCGGGGGAGAGCCCCTATGATATTATTGATAAAAAAAAAAGAGAATATAAGGGGGACATAACCCGCCTTACCCCAACCCAACAAACAGAAGCATTCGTACTCTCAAAGCACAACAAAAAACTCAAATGAAAAACATTACATTATAAATATCGGCCACCCAGCTTTATCTTCCCTGATGATTTGGCTAAAGTCTCTAGGAAGAGTATAAGTACCAAGAAAAATTGAATCCGTAGTTGAAGCACATGCCAAATTCACCAATCAATCTGCTGTTCTATCACTCTCTTGAAAAGAGAGAGATTCGAGTTCGAAAATAGTCACATAGAGTCATAACCTCCTGAAACCAATACCAACAACTACATAGATCACAAAACCTATTAGATACTGAGTTCACAATCAAAGTAGAATCAGAGCTAATATAAAATTTAAAAAACCCATATCCATACATAGCTTGAAACCATCTCTCAAAGCACGCAGCTCAGCCACTGAATTAGAACAAATACTATAGAAACTAGAGAAAGCCGCAAGAACTGTGCCATCCTTATTTCTAATGAACCCTCCTCCTCCACTAAAATTAGGATTTCCTTTGCTTGCACCATCTACATTTAACTTGACCGATGTCCCTGGGGGAAGCTAGAACGTGGGAATTGGAGCTCTTTGCCTCGATATGGGAGGATTAATGTTAAAGACTTGCAACATAATATTTTTCCTCATAGACGGAAACTTACAAAACTTAGATGGAAGAGGGATCTCATGCACCTATCTTTTAAGTCGTTGTATGATCAATCAAGACGTGTGAACACCCTCCCCATGCCTTCGGTTGTTCCTTTCTCGCCACTGTATTATTGGTATCATATCGATCGATATATATCGATATCAATATCGGTATCAATGAGATCAAAATAGAGGCGTGGAGAACGTGAAATAAAACCTCTTTCTTATCTCACAAAAAAAAAAAAAAAAAAAAATTGTTTACAAAGTTACCTTCGGGTTTCGGGTCCATGGTAAAACCGAAAAATTAGATAAAAGAGTAAGGGTAATTTAGACAATACACATCTGTAACCGGTTTTTTTACTTTCCCTGGAGAGCCGTAAGTGGTAAAAAATATTGGCTTTAATGGGTTTATCTGGATATACAATAACCGAAACTTCTTTTTTTATTATTATTTATATTTTATTTTCCATATATGTAAAGAGGGAAATTTAAAACCCGCCCGGAAGTGTCATTTCAAAAACCCGCCCTGACCTCTTCTTCCCTTTAAAAACCCATAGGTCTCCCACATCCCCAACCGTAAGACGATCTCCAATCTGTCTCTGCGTCTGGTTATTTGCCGTCTCTCTCTTCTCTTAGTTTTGCTTCAACAATGGCAGAAACGCAGCGTCGACAACTCCCTTGCGATGCAGGAGGAACTTGCATGTTATGCGAGAAAGTGCCTGCAGATGATGATAAACTCATCTGCAACACTTGCGCCACTCCGTGGCATCTCAGTTGCCTATGGTTTCGTCCTGAAACCCTAGGCTTTGTTTTGCAATGGGACTGTCCGGACTGTGTTCCGGCGGCCGGCGATGTTCCGGCACCACCGGTTGTTGGCGTTTCTTCGGTATCAGGCGCGTCTGGAACTTCCGGCGAGTTGATCGCGGCGATTCGCGCCATTGAAGCCGACGTTTCTCTGTCGGAGCAGGAAAAGGCGAGGAAACGGCAGCAACTGCTGTCTAAAAGCTCGCCGGATCTGGACGACGGAAAGTCGAAGAAGAACGAGAGTAACGGAGAGAAGGATGTACTCGGCATCCTCGATGAAAGTTTGAACTGCTCAATCTGTATGCAGTTGCTCGAGAGACCTGTTACGGTCAGTATATTTTCTTCCTCATCTATTTGCCGAATGTGAAGCGATTTCAAAGATTTATACTGTAGAAGTTGTTTTATCATCCGGTTTTTATACACGGTCGCGCATCGTGCGCTTCGTCTATGAGGGGGCAGATTTGGTATTACACACCATCTCCATCTCCCCATCCGACGGCAAAAGCCACCGTGAACGTTCGCGATCGTGCACAGAACCATTTTGTCTTCTTTTTATCAGTTGTTTTATAGTGATCAATGTTCTTGTTCCTTCACTGGTGTTGGACTTTATTTTATTTTTGATGATCAAAGGAGGCGAGAGTTCCTCTATCGGTAATCGTCATCATTGGTCGGCGAAGTTTCTTTACGCTGGTTTGTTGATGATCCTGTGTTAAATTTTCTACAGTCAAATAAACTGTGATAGTGAATGAGTGTTTTCCATAAATTTGTTGCTTGATTTAATCTACTTAGTGTTGCCATTTTGTTCTTTCTCTGTGCATGCTGGTTTATTTATTACTAAACGATAGATAAGCCCTTATTTGCTCAGGCGTTTTGGTTTCCGGGACCAGATTTTGTTTTGGTTCCCCTAATTTCGAAGGTGAAAGGTAACACAAGCGCGGTTAAGAGGGAGGCGTGAAGATCGCTGCTCGAAGCCTTTAAGTATTGTCTTTCTCGTTTTCACCTTCCTGTTTGTAAGTAATGGCGGGGATAACAGAAGAGGGATAAGGGGCGCCAATCTTTTCCGCTTTGCCGAAGTAAAAGGGCGGAAGGTGGGGAGCGTGACGACGGTTACCTCGCTTTAACGGTAGACTCTTAGGCGCCGTTTGTTTTATGGGAAGTCCGGGGTTGGATTAAACTGTTAGGATATTGACTATTGAGAGACCTTGGAGGTCATGAGTCATGACTATCGTGGTTGCTTAGATTCTTATCTTTTGGAGGTTAGATGGGATGGGCAAGATAGAAGTCTTCGACAGTCCCATCAAATATCTTGGTGGATATGTATGTCATTTATTGTTAGGCATCACTTCTTACGCTTTGTTACCAAATCGGTTCCTACTCCTGCAGAAGTGCTCTCCGAGAACAAAAACAAAAAAACACTTTTAGCTCAGCAATACTTCCTTAACCAAAGCTTTGGTACCTGTGGCGAAATTAGGTTCATGGAGGTGTTCATTCCAATATCCCATAAAGAATTAAATTATGCAAGCTTGAACTCCTTTAGTTTTCTCTTTATTTTGATGGAAGCATAATTCTTGGAAAACAAATCTTTGGTTATAGAACTTTTGAATTTCTTTGACATTTATCTTTTCTTCAACTGCATACCACTGACAAATCAGTTTTGCATCTATCTATATGATGCGGATCGTGTCTTTATATATGACTATTTTATCATAATAAGATTGCTATCAAATCTTTTTTCTTTCAAAATAATTTAAATAACTTTCCATTCTCTTGGGGTAATATATTTAATAACTTTCCGAAACAAAGTAAATTTGAAAATGATCACTATCTAATTCCTGTGGAGTAGATACATTTTGTTACTCATAAACGTATTTTCCACTGAAACAAAAGCCAATTAAATAGGTTCAACTTGAATGCCAAAAAAAAAAAGTTAGCTATGCTACTCTCTGTGCTGACTCGTTTTAGTTGGAGGATGTTGCATAACTCTCTTTCTATTTACATGTTTCAGACACCTTGTGGCCACAATTTCTGCTTGAAGTGCTTTCAGAAATGGGTCGGGCAGGGGAAGCGTACCTGTGCAAAGTGCCGACACACCATTCCCGACAAGGTTGCGAGTCAACCTCGTATCAATTCGGTACTTGTTGTTGCCATCCGTATGGCCAAATTGCCAATTTTGACTGATCAAAGAGGACCATTGAAAGCCTACCATTTTATACACAACCAGAACCGACCTGACAAAGCATTTACTACAGAGCGGGCTAAGAAGCCGGGAAAGGCTAATGCTTGTAGTGGGAAGATCTTTGTTACGGTCCCGCCGGATCATTTCGGGCCAATCCTTGCGGAGAATGACCCAGTGAGAAAGCAGGGTGTGTTGGTTGGGGAGTCTTGGGAGGACCGCATGGAATGCAGGCAATGGGGGACCCATCTTCCACATGTTGCTGGTATTGCAGGTCAAAAGGAATATGGTGCTCAGTCAGTAGCATTGTCTGGTGGCTATGAGGATGACGAGGACAATGGCGAGTGGTTTCTCTACACAGGGAGGTCTGTTCCTCTAACTTCGTCTTAACTTGTGGTTGCTTCCTTTTAAAAGATTTACGTTCACTATATATGTATGCACGATCTATTGCGATCTTGGACATCCTGATGAATATTACCCGAACTCTTTTTCATTAGTTAAGAGATAAATTGCTGTGAACTTTCTTTAAATTAATGCCTTTGTCTTACATTGCTCTTCTACCAAACAAATTATTAACTTACAATACTTTAAAACCATAAACACCAAGAAGTACTTTTTTTTTTCCACAGAAATATTGCCAAACAGATATTTAATTGTTAATAATTCATTGAAAGCATTTATCCTCTACCATAAAACTCTCACTGTAGGCTTTATGTTGTCAATTTATGTCAGCAGTTGATGGTGAACTACTTGCTTCATGCTTCTGTCAATGCTGCCTATTCTGCAGTCAGTCTGATAAGAATTGAATCCTTTGGTGAATAGTGTATCCGCATTTTAATATTTCTTTGGCAAAACCTCTGATGTCCAAAGGATGTGCATTCTCCTAATCGCACCGCAATTTAGTAACATTTTTTGTGTTTAGCTTTTCTACTGCAAAGGAAAGTGAGACAATGCCTAGTGTCCTTTTTTGCTTTGTCACTGTCAGTATTGGAAATAATGTTTCTATTCCAGGCCGCGTTGAATTTATTTTCTAGTTTGAGAAATAATTCTATATGGTCGTTGTCAAATCTTACTCAGCATTATTTATTGTCGACTTCCATAAGATTAAATGGGGTATAACTATTTTCTTATTGCTGATTCCAATTATTGTGTTGGAGCTCATCTTTCTTGTGATTGGCAGCGGTGGTAGGGACCTGAGTGGGAATAAGCGCACAAATAAGCTGCAATCATTTGATCAAGAGTTCACAAATATGAATGCGGCTCTTCGTGTAAGCTGTAAAAAAGGATACCCGGTTCGAGTTGTGAGGTAAGATTCACCTTGGATGCATTTTCATGCTAGTTCACACAAGGAGGGAAAATTGCAAATATAGGGTCCTTATCTGTTTTTGAAGGCATCTTACAAGTTACATTTTTGTATGATCGAACAAAATTGTGGCCTGTGCAAGCTATGTTCTTTTTGTCTTATTGAATAACTAAGTTTATTGGGTTTGGCTGTGGTAGTACTGAAATTACCGTTCTGTGACCTAGTAAATGCTAATGACTAAAATTACCTGAGTTACCCTACTAGTTGGTTATGGTAATCTGTCAATCGTCTTTGGCTATAGTTAAAAATAAGTCTCTTTCACCTAATTTTGTCTGTTATCACAGAAAAATTGATAATTGACCAAAAAGAAAGTGAGTTGTCTTCTCCCAAATAGGGATCATTTGGGTAGTCATAAAGTCCATGCAAACCTGTTTCTAAAACAAAAATTCAGAGTTGGGATGCTACAAAAAATCATAGCTTTAATCGATGGGTTCCCAGGAAAGTGAACAAATTGTAATATACATTTCAAAGTCCTTTTCACTATTGGTCTTTATACAATCAAGATGTTATATTAAAAAAGTAACTTCTCTTTTTAGGCACCGAGGGCATACATGGGCCATTACGGTCCACCAGAGGCTTCTACAGATTTATTTACAACATATTTTTCGTGTGTATGTGGGCACCTATTCATCATGCATTAGTTGTATGCTAGAACATATATATCTGAAGTTATTGTAAATTCAAATGATGATTGTACAGATGTCAGATGGTTCATAATCCAAATTATACCGACAAGACTTGTCTATTATGATCATTTGATGATGCACAAACACCTTTTCTTTATTTATTTCTATTATTTCAATCCTTCTTGGTATGATATAAGTGATTGAAGCTACTTTTACAAATATTTCATTCATTATACTATGGGCAGGTCTCACAAGGAGGCCCGCTCTTCTTATGCCCCAGAAACTGGGGTGCGATATGATGGTATTTACAGGATTGAGAAATGTTGGCGTAAAGTTGGAATTCAGGTAAGATTGACTCTATGAATGGGTTTGAAATCAATGTGTTTGTATTGCCATTTATTGTCTTTCTTCTGGTCAATCTTTCAATGAATAATTCCTTCCCGGTAACAGGGTAAGAAGGTCTGCAGATATCTGTTTGTTAGATGTGACAATGAACCTGCTCCGTGGACGAGGTTTGTGACTTACCTGGAAGTTGAATTGCTTCTTAGTAGCTTTAGTTGGGAAAACTATCAAGTTTTGTCTTTTCTTGATAGGCCTATTAAGTTTTTTCTTTTGGTAATTTTTCTATATTCTTAACTGTAGTGATGAGCATGGAGACCGCCCAAGATCTCTTCCTGCTATTCCGGAGCTTATAAGTGTTACGGAAATCACAGAAAGGAAAGAAAGCCCGCATTGGGATTATGATGTGAGTAAACGTGGTGTCACCTATATCCTAGTATTCTGGTTTTACAGGCATATTGCATATCAGGAATCTTTATATTTCAAATTATTTTGCTGTATCAACATGAAATAATCTTAATGCAATGTAATTATTCATGATCTTAGATTCTATTACAGTGCTTGTGCCCATTGTGATTGCTTTGGGGTTATTTATTCTAATCATATAGGCTTATTGCATTTTAATCACATGGATGAGGCTATGTATGTTCTGTGTACCTAAATTTCTGTTCTGTTTGGCAGGAGGAGGATGGTAGTTGGAAATGGAAGAAACCACCACCACGCAGCAGAAAAGAACGAGTGGCTACTGGAAATTTGGGTGAGAGAAAGAGGATCAGGGAAGCAAAGAGAATGAATGCTCAGGACAGGCTTCTGAAAGGTTTGATTTATTTGATTTCTTCTTTGTCAACCTACCCTTAAGGGAATATAGTTTCAGAACCATGTTTATTGTATATGTCTGATATTTCTTCTAGGCAATGCTAAAGTGATTGCCTTTTCGTGTGGTCTCCTTCTACCACAAAACAAAAAGTGTGGTCTCCACAAGCCTCTCCCTTGATTTTTAATTTATGCAAACTCAAGGACTGTAGAAAATGTGCCTTGATTCCAAATATGAGAGAAGGAAAGTGGGGACTGCAGTTATTGCTTGGTTTCACTGGGAGCAGATTGTCCATGGCAATGTGTTATGTGCTAAGCATTTTCAGGGCATTGACAAACCACTCCATTAGTCCATTCACTTTTGCTTGTTAAGAACCTGTAGATTCTGATGATTATTTATGTTTTGAGGTTATCCCTGTAAATGAATTGGGACTAAGTTTCTTCACACCCCATTTTTCTGTTGCTATTATTGCTATAAATTGAAATGTTAAGATGCAAAGGAAAAAGGTATCGATCAGGTGAGATCTCGGTATTGAGATTCTGATGTAAAATAGAAAGGGGATTTGGTCTTTCATTAAATGAATTATAATGTATAGTGAACTTTAGTTAATTTTGATGTAAATCTTGCTTTCATGCAGAATTTAGCTGCCTGATATGTCGGAATGTGATGACTCTTCCCCTTACAACTCCTTGTGGTCATAATTTTTGCAAGCCTTGTTTGGAGAATGCCTTTACTGGTCAGACTTTTGTGAGGGAGAGGACATGTCAGGGTAGACGGACACTTAGGGCACAGAAGAATGTCATGAAATGCCCATCTTGCTCAAATGACATTTCTGACTTCCTTCAAAACCCACAGGTACGACATTCTTGCTGTTGATGTGATTTGTTTAATGTATTATATATGTTAATAACAGAAACGTAGATATTATACTAGAGCCAATAATGCTTTGTTGAATTGGCTTATTCTAATGCTTGTTTATTATTTTTAAATTATAAATAACCACATTAGCCAGCACCAAATATTTGGAAACAGGATGTTGATGACTATTCACTTCCATTTCGAGCCTCCTAGTTTATTTTATGAGGATTTGATTATTACAGGTCAATAGAGATGTGATGGATGTGATAGGGAGGCTCAAAACTAAGAGTGAGGAGGAGGCATCAAAAAATGACGAGGAATTGAGTGATGACACTGATGAAAAATCTAATGGTGTTAACGAGTCACCTGATGCTGCAGAAGGTGCACAAGAACTGAAATGCACTGACGAGTTTGGTGCATTAACAGATGTCAAAGAAGATTTGCAGGCTCCTGGGGTTGGGGGAAACCCCAAGCGAAGGAAGGCTGATAATGCTGAGGATAGCATCGTGAGTCAGGATGTTGGGGTGAGGGCCGAGGGAAGGAAAGCTAGGGAGGTGACAGATGAAGGAGATAACTCACCATCAAGTCCTCTTCATGTTGGATCTGATGGTGATGACGACTTTGTATAATGCTTCGCCTTTATGGGTGGAAACCGGAAACTTAAGAACTCTGTGTATGCTAGGAACTGTTCTCAGCTGCCAATGATGGTTTTTTTTTTTCTTTTGTGGGTAGGGGTGTAATGGCCAATGAAGTTATTACGTGAGAAGATTGAAGAGGTTTTGCTACCACTGGAATTTTGTACAGAGTAGGCTTTTTTGGTAACTTTTTCATTAACTTTTTCATATAGCATATAGTAATTGTCATCTGGCTGCTGTTGCCATGGCTTTTTTTTTTTTTTGGTTATACTATTTTACTTGTAATACCATTTTCTTTAATCCCCAATACATTTGATTGTTTATGGAATTTCCTAAATTATCTCCCTAGATATCTGTCTCCTAATATTCAATTTTATGTGTAAGGTCTAAATTCTATTGTAATGAGTTAATATACATTTTTTTTTGGCTAAATGGTAATGAATTAATATTAGATACTTATAAGCTATGTGTCGTGTCAACCTGAGCCTAACCCTGACCCGACCCAATATTGTGTTCTAACCTTCTTCAGCCCTACTCAACCCTGGGCCTATTAAAAAAAAAAAAAAAA
>NC_056561.1:44990752-44990925 GCF_013358625.1 Macadamia integrifolia | reverse complement strand
TTTTTTTTTTTTTTTCCCCGATTCCAATCTGATCCTGGTAACTGGGAAGTCTGGGGAAAATTGCCAATTTACCACAACTATTTTAAAAATCAGAATTAGGTCGGTTAATTTGAAACCCATTTTTTTTCTTTTCCAGCAACTATTATTTTGGACTGAGGGGAGAGGGACTATTT
>NC_056561.1:44960605-44990732 GCF_013358625.1 Macadamia integrifolia | reverse complement strand
TAAAATTGCCACCAAAAAAAAAAACCAACAACAACAACTATTCTATTTTTTACATATTTTTAATGTAAACCACCTATTCTCACTAGTTACAGTTAAAATATTTGTACACAGGCATGAATATATACAAAATGTGTGTCCATATAGAGGATCCGACTCCTCTCTATAGATTCTTGGGACCAGAGAGTAATCGCACCGTTGGGTGGACTCGGGCACCTGTGCCAAGATCACCACGACTAGGACATGGGCACATATCTTGAGTGGGGTCGATGCATAAGGGCATGATTAATTTAAACGATGCCTATCCAACTATTGAAATTGACATATCATATATCCACGTGGCACACAATAAATGCCTTGTGATATTTAGATAAAAGGCAAGCGAACCCAACCTTGTTGGTGTAGGTATATGCCACTGCACACCTTAATGAGAGGGCACACAAGCGCATCTTCAACGTGGGGTAACATAGTTTTTTTGCACTAGCTGTGTCTAGATGTATAACTTTTTATTTGAAAAAATAATAAAACCTTGGTGATAAGAATAATTCATCTAATAAAATAATTTTCTATTGTTTTACCTTTTGTCTGTATCAATCTATCAATAAGGTATTAGCCAAGGATCGGGATCAGCTAATACCAATTTAACCCATTCATTTCGATTCCTCAAACATTGGTTGAGACCGATCTCAAGACCGATCCCAAATTTTAAAATCTTGTTGGGTTTATGTTGGATTTATAATCCAAAACTAAGAAAATCGATATATTTTTTTTCTTTGGTAAACAAGAAAATTGACCAACGGTTAGCTTTGTAATCCAAAACTAGGAAAATTGACTTTTTTTTGCTTGGTAAACAAGAAAATTAACCAACGGTTTATAATCTTTTTTTTCGAAGACTAAGAAAGTTGATATTTCGTTTTTCGCTTGGTAAACAAGAAAATTAACCAACGGTTGGGTAAGGGTTTATAATCCAAAACTAAGGAAATTGATTTTTTTTTTCCTTGGCAAACAAGAAATTTGACAAACGGTCACGGGTTGAAGGAGAATCTATTATTCCAGTTTTATAGCAATCGCGAGATAAGCATCATTAAAGCTTGGCCATTGAATATGAAAACAAAAAAATAAAAAACTTTCAGTTCTCTCTGATAGTCTGGTTTTAGAACCCTAGCTGCCTATACCCGCTTCTTCTTCCCCATTTTCATTCATAATCGCAGTGGCAGCGGGCGGAAGTGCTGTCTCCGTTCCCAGAGGTAGCGAGTATAGACTGCCTCCCTTCTTCTTCTCCGTCTCTGTACCCAGTTGATAGCAGCGGCAGTCGGCGAGTCTCTTCTCTGTAAGTGTATTCCTTATCTACGGCGAGTATCTGTTCCTTAATATATGTTCAACATAAGTCCTGATTTGCCATTATTGAATTATGTAGAGACCACATGATCGAGTAGTACTACACAAACCATAAACCTTTCCCATTACAGCCTCATGAAGAATTGTAGAGCTAATATAATTATTTCTTCTCAATCCGGGGGGTGTCATCATCGCTGGTTTTTTTTTTTTTTTTTTTAGGGTGATTCATCGCTTCTAGTTTTCATGGCTAGGAACCTTAACATTTCTGTCTGTCCACAAGCTTCTGCCCAATGCAGTGGTGTCTCTCCAATGGAATTGCTGTCATGCCGTGCAAAGCTCTCCTCCTTCGAACCGTTAACTTACAAATCTCCAAAGCACCAACCCTGGGTCCTGGTTGCTTCATAGAGTGCTGTCTTGCCATTGAAAATGTTCGTGTTTAGGTAGAAGGAACAACAAATAGGAACATTCACTGGAAAATACTCAGCGGGTGCTGAAATATTAAAGCTATTTGGCTGCTGCTGCTTCTCTTTATTTATTTATTTATTCAATACAATTTGGTTGCTTCTTCTGAAATATATGATATTTGTAATTCTCTATCCTTATGCATCTGTTCTGTTACAAAATGAACAAAGATACCTTGTTCATCTATTTTAAATACCATATATTTGTAGTTTCAATTGTAAGGCTTATTTTTGTTAAATTATTTTGTTTACTGGTGAAGTACATATTCGTTGCCTAATGTGAACATATATGCCTGTATTTTTGCTCCGGGTGAAACTGCATTAAACACTTATTGTATCATATCTGTACATGCGTTATTGCTCTGGATTTTTGAGAAGTATTATTGCTGTGAAGTCCATTTAATTGCCATACATATCTCTACCTATTTTATTGCCGTTCCCGAATTTACTAACTGTGCTCCTCACCCTGTTACCTCTATCTCTCTTGTGTCTATTTCGGCCACTCTCCTTTCATTTCCCTAGGGACTCAGCCAGAAATCTTTCATCTCAATTGGCTTAATGGCAGAGGGTATCGAAGAAACAACCAAAGCAGTCTCAGAGCTATCCGTGGAGGCCTCTCCTTCAATGGAAGCATCAGCAGCTGCTTCGATTAGCAAAAAGTAAGCGTTAAAATCCAAAGTTGTTCTTTCCGTGTAATTTTTTTTTCTCTCTTTTCTCTCCCATTTTATTTTGGATATTTTTCTCGCTGCATCTTAAACCATTCCATTGATCTATGCAGTGCTCTCAAGAGAGAAGCAAAGATGAAACAGAAGGAAGAGGAAAAGCGTCTCAAAGAAGAGGAGAAGAAGAAGAAGGTGCTCACTTTATACAGACTATTATTACATTTTTTTGGTACATTAGTTAATTTAGTTAGATGAAAATACGCTTCTTGTGTTATTGCTTGGTCTGTTTGTGAATGCGGTTGGTAGCATTAACCATCTTTTGGTGAAGGGTGATTTTATAGTGCTGTATTTTTTAAACATTTGTTCAATGGCATATCCACCTGCTGAACCTTGACATTACAGAGTATTGGTACATTTGGATTTGTTGGTACATCGGTGTCTTTGATTGGACGAAAAAAACCATCTTGTGTTGTTGCTTGTCTCTTTGGTGGCTTCATCATATGGTATTGTTGATTTTCTTAATTGTCACATTGCATTTCTTTGTAGGCGGCTGCCAATGCTAACTCACAGGTTCAGAAGCCTCAAGTGGCAGATGATGAAGACATGGACCCGACTGTATGTTTTTGTCTATGTCTATTGTCTTGCTTTTGCTACTCTTTTTATTTATAGTTAAAGATTTTGGAAGCAGTGTAGTGATGGAGATACTGTGAATGAAGTATGTGCAATTGTTTTCTTGCAGCAATACTTTGAAAATAGGCTGAGGGTGCTTGCTGCCCAGAAGGCAGCAGAGAAAAACCCATATCCTCACAAGTTCTTTGTCACTATGTCTATCCCAGAATACATTGAGAAATATGAAGGCTTAAACAGTGGTGTCCACCTTGAGGATGTCCAAGTCTCTTTGGCTGGTATTCAATGCTGGAAGCTGTTTATATATTTTTGAGTATTTCCCCTGTTCTCTATAGTATTGACTGTATCTCTGGTATCAGGAAGAATTATGAACAAGCGAACTTCCTCTTCAAAGCTGTTCTTTTACGACCTGCACGGTGAGGGTGCTAAAGTCCAAGTCATGGTGGATGCAAGGTATGTTATTGTGCTTGTAAATTTTGTAATATGAATTTGTTAGATTTAAAAAAGTTGGTAGAATGGAGAGAAGGGGAAGTTAAAACGTGGAACCACCCCCCCCCCCAAAAAAAAAAAAAAAGATTCTTAGAATCCCCATGATAAAAATTCGTCAACTTGAACTCTGGCTAGGAGCTCGACAATGTAGTGGGCAGATCTGGGCTGAACTTGACACCCCTTGTAGAAATTACTTATTTATTCAGTATGGCCCACTTGCATGGCATACACTGCTCCCCAAGCACTTGTGGTTGATGTATTGATGCATTTAATTACAATAGAGGATTGCATCCAAATATTTTTACAAATACGCTTTTTTGAGATAAATGCCTTACCTTTGAGTGTGGTTTGAACCATTGATTTACATAATTGGAGGTAACCTATTAGTCTTATGACGAAACCTAGAAATTGATTATCTTTGTTCTATCGGTGGTCTTGAATTTGCAAAGAAATTTAGAATTCTAGGCCTGGACCTTTCCCTTATTAGTATAAAAATGTTAAGGGTTCTTAGGTCTCTATTGGCTTGGATGTCAGTGTTAACGAGTCTGGCGTGCACTTGTCTAAGAATCCGTCTTGTATTTGCATGGTTCTACTATGTAAGAACTCCAATTCGGTATAGTCGATGTGTAGTGGTTCTATCTTCCCCCTTCCTTCTTTTCCTCCCATCCCAAAAGATAAAAAAGTTTACTAATTACTAGTTAATAGAGTAAGACCTCCATTTGGTTTTAAATAAATAAATAAATAAAATAAAAAATTGTGTAGACATCCGCTTGGAGGGATGAATTTTCAATTTCTAAGGTTTTCATTTTTCTTTGACAAGCTGCTAGGGAAGCATTTATTCCCAAGCGATAGTGCTTGGAGTTCAGTTGCCCTTGCTCTATCAAGATAAATACAACCCTTTCCCCTGTTTCCGCCTACAGATATGGGATATTTTAAGAAGTGAACATCTTTCTTAGTAGCAACTATTAGAAACTGATTTTCTAGCATCTAACTCCTTACCGTTGAAGAATTTAGTTGTACAACGAAAAGAGGTTTCCATGAGATGGGAAATGAAAACCATTAGCCCCACATGTGGTTTCCCACTCTAGGTTTGGTCCTTGATGATTAAATAAACCAAAAATTTTCCATAATTGCAATTTTTGAGAGATGTGAAAGCGAAAGATAGGGTCTCTAAAATTGGATGGCCATCACTAAAAACCGACGTTATATTGGATGGCCCCAAGTGTGCCTCAAGCTTCTGTATTCACTCATAAAGGGAAATCTCGCTTGGCCCGCTTTTAGCTCAAAATATCAGAACTTGCCCACCTCCTTCACCCGCCAGGGTCTGGTTGTTTATGGAAAAAACAATGAAAAGGGATAATCCCCATTATGAAAAGAGAAATATTAGTATAGCTTCGGAGATTACATGGGAAATGAGGTGTCAACCTTTTTTGGATAATCTAATTAAAGAACCAATCACACCTTTGGTTTCTTTCCAGCCTCCCATCCGCCCTATTATGTAAGGGCTTCATCCAGTGTGGAGTGAACACCTCTTCTTAGTGAAATCGTGGCTGGCTCTGAAGTTTCAATGAGAGGCCACTTGTTTGGTGCCTTCTGAAGACTCATTAGAATCTTGTTCCTAAGAAGTCCTATGTTTCATGCCTCCATTTGGTTTTTTTTTTCTTGTCTCTTGGGCATGCCCTAAGGGATCCATCTAGTGCTTATCTAAACCAATCAATGCATGTAGTGCCAGGGGAATCCCAATACCAAACCCTTGGCATATTTGAGTTTCGAAAGCGAACCACACATGGGTGGTAAGGGAAAGCAAGAGATAAATTGAATGCTTGTAGTTATAAGAGATGCAATTGTTTGGTCATCACCCAAAGGAGCAAAGCAAAAAAGGAGGATAAAAAGAAAGTTTGATTGACATAATAGAGATAATTTACAAGATATAATCCATCGGTTATATCTGTCACAATTCCCTCGTGAAAAAAAAAAGCAAAAGAAAAGATAAAACTTGTTATTTAATTGTTTCCCTATCTCATCAAGGCATGGCGAAAGACGTCAATGCTCTAATTTTTGCCGACAACAGGTATAGATGGTGAACATGGTTGCGCAAAGTATGCCCGACAGTAGAAACATAATGGATGGTTTTATGCCTATTACTAGTTCTCCGTCCTGAGTTGAGACCAATCATTCAAATAGATTGGGGGTAAACCTTGAATCTGACCATAAGCCCTTCCATTGCTGTGAATCAAATCTTGTGGAATTGGAATCAACCATCTCAGTTGAAGATGACTTGGTCAAGCACACGCTTGGAAGAGATAGTACTTCCAAAGGCTTGGAGGAATTCATCATAGATGTCCATCCAGATGTAATTCCTGAACTCAAATACATTGCGAGTTCGATGTTTGCATCGAAGTATGATCAAGAGTGTTGTCAGGCTTACATTAGCCTATGAGAAGATGCCGTGGATGAGTGCCTATTCATTCCTGAAGGGGAGACACTGAGTATCGGAGATGTGCTAAGGATGGAGTTGAGTAGCTTGAATTGCAGGATCAAGATATGGATCCGAGAAGTGAAGATCTTCATGTGTGTTTACCTTGCCAAAGAAAAACTGGGGGAGTTTGCATCATTTAATTCGGTTGAGGTATTAAAGGGTTCAATGTTGCACTCCTATCTTTTTTCCCATTCTACATGTTCTTGGCTAGTTCGTTGAAACAAGGGAGTAGAGGGAACCTGAGAAGAGGTCTCGGCACAACCCTACCTTTCTATTGGTTCCGTAGATGAAGAACACAAATGAATCAATTCACAAAATCAAGGGACAAAGTTTTTTGTCCGAGAGCGGCACTTCGCCACAGACATAGGGGGTGCGCAACAATCACTGTGCTTCTCTTGGGGGCAACTACAACTTGTCTGAGCTCCGGGGCCGCTCTCGGACAGAAAACACTTGCCCCAACATTAAAGTTAAATAAATTTCTTATTCATGAATTTTTTCAATGGATGCAACCAATCAATTTCAATTTCTTTCCAAAAACCTATTTGTTGACTTATTACAAGAAATCGGTTTAATTTTGAAATTGAAATCATACCAAAGAGAGCCTAAGGAATCAATAACATGATAATTTAAATATATCATTGGCCATATAAAAAGACACAGAAAACAAATATTTAAATTCGGTAGTTGTAAATCATGTGATCATGACCCTTTTAAGGACATCCAGAATGCTTGGTGCCTTAAATATGTTTCATAATGTAGAGATTTATTAGAGATAAACCATTTTCCTTTCTTCTGGATGCAAGTACAAGGATCAGTAGTGTTAGTGTATGTTATATTCATTTGTATGACTAGAGTTGTCATGTGACGTGGTTCTCAATTTGTTACTTTGGTTACAAACGAGAAGTCATCTCTGAACTGGTTTGTTTGCTCCTGCACAGGAACTCAGATATGGATGAAGCTGAATTTTCTAGATTTCATTCTGGCGTGAAGCGTGGTGACATTGTTGGTGTCTCGGGATTTCCAGGTCAATAGGTTACAGTTGTTATGCTTAAAGTTTCTATCCAACACCTCTAGAAGAGTAGAATGTAGTGTTTTGTCATTTTTATTCTCTAATTCTCTATACAGCTTCTTAATGATAAGCTTAAATGTTCATCTCTCACTGACACTAAAAGAGAGTAGAAGTACAGCAGTTCCCTGGATCCAGTTGAATCTTGAAAGCTCAAGTTACATCTCATGTGTATGCCACAAACACCAGACCCATGAGAGCTGATCTGTTTCCCTGTTTCATCAAAGATATTCAATTGCTTGGTTTACACTACAGAGGAAAGTGATTGAGAAACACTTTCTCCCATTTGTTGATGAGTTGACTAATACTTCCAAGGGCCACCAGAAGGATTCTGATGCCTACACCCATGTATATATAGAGACATGCTCGAAAGCCACTTTTGAATCTAGATTGTATTTAGTTTGACTGACATTCTTGTGCTTTTGCTCGTGCACCCACTCTTTCTTCACTCTGGGTTTTGGCACTTAGGTTGGTCCAGTTATATCTCTGTTCAGGAATTCTGGAAATTGGTTGTGCAATCAATCAATGTATGTGAAAGATGTTGGATATGAGAATAACTTCTTGAATTTAGCAGACAATAGACCCATGAAATTTCAGAACCCAAGTTTGAGTTCACATTAACAGCAGGAACTGAAAACAGAGTGATAGAATCAAATTCGAAGAGAAAAGTAGATCTATGACCTTTCTGAAAAAGCCTCATTTAAAATTAATGGCAGAATAAGAAGGAAGAAGTTGATGAAGAATCCACCTATCCAAACCAAGGAATGCACCAGAGGTGTTGAATGTCCACCCTATCTTAAAATAAATCCAGTCTTTAATAAGGGAAAACGTTAGGATATCCAACCATTATTAGGAAACATAAAATTGAAGTTCAAAGAGAATAGAAGCTTTACTCTAGAATATCTAAGGCTCCATCTGGTTGCAAGCAAATGGAATGAAGGGAAGTTAATTCTTTTATAAAAAAATTGGAACTTTTGCAATAATGACTTTAACTAACTGATGCAGTTGCACGATGGAATTAGTTGCTATCTTTAGATTTGATTTTTATTTACTTCCTTTATTGGTTAGAGATTAGATTAACAGTCTTTTATTTATATTTGATTTTATTTAGTTGCTATCTAGGTTTAGTTTCCATTTTTAATTAGCTTCCAAAATTATGTCATTATTTTTCTTTAAATAGCCCTGTAATGGAGAACTCAGTTTAGAGATTTTTTTGAAATTTTGATTTGAAATTGGATGTTTACTTGGCTGAAGCTTTGGCTGCCGTGACTCTCTCATGTTTACTTTTTCTTTTTTCCCTCCTCCCCTGTTCTGGCGAAGGAATAGACCCTCACAACTGAGGATTGCTCTCTTTCCTCTCCTCTTCTTTTCCCTCCAAATTCTGGGCGCTTGATCTTCACTCTGAGGTGGTTTAAACCTTAGAAATTCATACCTGAATGTGACCTCTGCTGTGAGTTACAAGACAGATTTCAGGTCTGATCTCTAATCTACCGCCAGGCTCTAATTCAGGTTCTTCCTGTGTCCTTCCAGCCTGCAGTTCCAAGCATCTATTTTATGGGTTTGATAGAGCCTCTTCTTGAGGATATTCACCAGAAATTCCAGGCCAAACAAAGGCCGATTGAAGGAGTTCTCTTGATCCAAAGCCTCCCTGGTTTTCCACCTCTTACGTTGGCTGAAGGTAGAAGAAGAAAGACTCGTGAGTGGTTTAAACCCTTTAATTTTGTTTTTCCCATTATACCCCTCAAACCCCTTGATTTGTGTCCTTTAGTATTTGTTCTTTTATGTAAAAGTCCCTCTTTTGTTTTACCTCCATATTAATACCCCTTCCATTCCACCTTTATTTACTACTTACCCATGCCCAATAATTGCTTCCAAAACTACCCCTGGCCTATAATTCTAATCCCCTTCATATCCTATCAGTTACTTTAACCTCCTTTCCTCCTTTTGAAATTCCTTTTATTTACAAGTCTGCCACTCTTTTCTAAGTTTCTGGTAATTACTTAATTGCCATTCCCTTAAACTTCAGTTTATTTACAGAACTGCCATTATTCTTTAAATTTTGAATTTACTACTTTATTGTGGGCCCTAAGCGATCCGATTCCTGTTCTTGGAACCCGGATCTGCATCACTAACTTAAACTATTAAAATGAAATCTTTATTTTATTATTCAAATCCGAGGAATTTGGTTGAAAACTAAAATTTAGTCACTAGATTTGGAAAAAAATTGAATCAGTTTTGGTAATGATTACAAAATTTTTCCCCCCCCTTCACTTTCAACTAGATGGGGCCTTAAAAAAAACATATTCCTATTTACTAGCCATAATATTGACCCATTAGAGAAGCCCATTACATTGACAACCCATTGGCCATGAACCCATGTACAACGCAGCCCAATATCCATTTTGACTAAAATAAGCCCTCTTCTCTGATTTGTTTGCATGATCAGGTGGTCTAGATGAGTGGAAACTTTCCTTTTCTCTTCGTTGCCCTCCTTTTTGGTTTTCCTCCTATACTCTTAACGTTTAACTGAGATTGGCCTTCCATATCCTTCTGGTGATTCATTGATTTATATTCTTTGGTTGCATCTAGCAATAAAGACATTAAATCTAGTGGTGGTTCTTTGTCTCTGAAGACATATTTCTGCTCTTGGAAAGTGCTCAAATTTATTTATTTTGGCTAACTTTCCTACAGGAAAGAGTAAAAGGGGAGAGTTGAGTATATTCCCTAGATCATTTACTGTCCTATCCCATTGTCTTCATATGATGCCGAGGCAAAAAGCAGGTCCTGGAGCAGATAATGCTGATGTGAAGGTGAGCAATCTCTGAAGAGAATTATTTCTGCATGTTCATATGCTGATGTTGTGTTTGCAAGTAGTTGGTACAGGTTGATGTTGATATTAATTGTTTCTTCAATTGCCTGCAGAAAACTGATGTTTGGGTCCCAGGACATGTCAGAAATCCGGAAACATATATTTTACGGGATCAGGTATTTAGTATATGTAACCACTTCCAGAAATGCCCTTCAGCTTTTTGCTGCTCTTCGGAATCAGTTTCTCTTATTTCAATAGCTGCTTGAATTTCTTGAATCATATTATTTATGTGTCTCAGTCTGCATGGATCTTTCTGTCTATTTCCATGTCAATCTTGTTTATGCATTAAAATAATTTACATTATTGCAGTTGGAGCTCCTTGTCTCTTGTGAAACATTGTAAGGGGATTTAGTAAATCTAACTAATGAGAATTTAAAAAAATATCTACACGTACATCAGTAGTTTGACAACTTAGTTTAACCTTCAAATTGATTCTGTTTCTAGTATGTTTATTGTGAGAAACATTAAAAGTCATTTTCATTAATCTCCGTGTTCCCATTGGTGAGAAGTTGAGGATTATGTGGTTGATTCTGTTTTTGGTTGTTTTTTGGAGATATGGAATGAAGTTTACAAATTTTAATTTATTATTATTATTTTTAATAATATATCTTCAAATGGAAGAAGGGACCACTGAATTTAATTTCAACATGACAGCTTCCTTATGCTTTTGGTTTGGAGTGAATTTTATGAAATTATAGCTCTGATGATGACCTTCACTTGATTTTTGAGACTAAATTGTTGCGGAATTGTGTGAAAAATGTACAGCACTGTACAGTCTTGCTTATTACATTTTAATAAAATTATTACCTTGATTAACAGAGGTGAAAAAACCAAAATCGGTAGCCATTGGCCGAACTTGATTTCTAATCTTCATTATCAAAGGAATCTTGATTACTAATGCAACCTAGATAAACCTCTTTCTGTTGTGCAATAAGATTCAAAGAAAACTCTGATTCTAACCTCTTAAACTGTAACAGAAATTTTTACTATTATGACTTAATTATTTCCAACCCTGCAAAAAGTTGCCATGGGGTTGCCCAACATTGGAGAAACACAAACTTTGGTCCAACCCACTGATCTATACTCTCACTGGGGCTGAAACGACATTTGTGTGGAGGCCAGATATTTTTAGGTTTACATACACTTCAAAGTAGAAAGACAAGAGACAAATGGAAGTGAAAAAAAAAAAATGATATGAAGGCAGCCTCTTGATACCAACTAGTTCTCACTTTCTCCTGCACAGGTGAGTATTTCCAATAATTTCATGTGCTACTGCACCAGTTTCTGCGAGAAAGGATATAGCTTCTTTTGCATTTGTATGCCTATTGATTTCTGTTATGGATGCTGTGGTAATCTAATCAAAATTTTATATCATCAGTTAATTCAGTTACTTTTTTTTTTTGGTAGGAAACTCGATATCGTCAAAGATATTTGGATTTAATGTTGAATTCGGAGGTTCGACAGATATTTAGGACCCGAGCGAAGATTATTTCATATATTAGGAAATTTCTTGATAACCTTAATTTCCTGGAGGTTTGTTTTTTTTCCTTTGTTATGTCATGGTTTTGACTGTTTTTTGGAGCTTACTCTTCTTTTTTTGGATGGAAGATAATTGTAATTACTCTTTACTATATAGGTTGAAACTCCAATGATGAACATGATTGCTGGTGGGGCAGCTGCTCGGCCATTTGTTACCCATCACAATGATCTGAACATGAGGCTGTACATGCGCATTGCCCCTGAGCTGTATCTAAAAGAGCTGGTTGTTGGTGGATTAGATCGTGTGTATGAGATTGGAAAGCAATTTAGAAATGAGGGGATAGATTTGACTCATAATCCTGAGTTCACTACATGTGAGTTTTATATGGCTTTTGCAGATTACAATGATTTGATGGAGCTCACTGAGAAAATGTTAAGCGGTAAGTGTGCCATAAGCATAAGCAGATTATTGATTTATAACTGTGGTTTATTTTGGCTCTCTTTTTTTTTTTTTTTGTTGGGTTTGGGTGAATTTTTTTCACATTGCATGAATGTCTACTTTTCTCCTGGGATTTTCATGTTTGAGTTCAATTTAATGGAGACAGGGATGGTCAAGGAGCTAACAGGTGGCTATAAAATTCAATACCATGCAAATGGTCTGGATTGTGATCCAATAGAGATCGACTTTACTCCACCTTTTAGGTATTTGGGCTGATTTTTTTTGTGGGAAACCAGCTTAATGAAACCTTGAATTTCATTAAGTGCAAGTTTGCAACAAACATTTCAGTTAGGAATAAATTATCCAGTGTTTTGACTATTGCAGAAGGATTGACATGATAGAAGATTTGGAGAAGATGGCCAACCTCAGCATACCAAAAGATCTTTCCAGCGAGGACACCAACAAATATTTGCTGGATGCATGTACAAAGTTTGATGTCAAATGCGCCCCACCTCAGACAACTACTCGTTTGTTGGATAAGGTAAAATATAAATCCCTTTTTGATATTTCAGTATTGATAATTATTACAGTTATATTTTCCAAGGATTGGGGAAATTGATTTCCAAATGTAGAAAGAGTGGTATACAGTATTTACTAAATGATTTTATTCGCTCATTTGTAAGGTGTTCACTCTCTCTTTCTCTCTCTCTCTTATATATATATATATATAAGAACCCTGTCCTGCTGTCGCAGAAAACACCAGCGCATGGGACCAATGAAGGGGCACGTGCCAGCATCTTCAGTGCCTGGGTGCGGGGCAGTGTGGTCTTTTTGCACCCATCTCTGAGAATTTCCTGTGCCAGCAGGACGGTTCTTTTTCCCATATATATATGTATATTTATTTTTCCTTTTTTTTTGGGTGGGGACCAGCCACCCCCCTTGAATTGGCTGAACTCATTTTCCGTTCAAAATTAAAGTTTCCTAGAATTGTAAGAACCAAGCTCCACTATCATATGCAAGTACTAACGAGATCCACCCAAGGGGTAATTCATAAAAAACCGCGAAGGGATAATGCAACCATCTCTTGATTTCAGCCATCATTGAAAAGAGAATCCCGACAGAATAGTTCCCTTGTTGGTTCTTAACAAAAACCAATTTCAACTGGCCTAGATTGCCCATAGAGCTACCGTCCAAGGGATCGAGTGTGCAACTTTGCTGGTGTACCAAATATATAGATCTAAGAATATGATCCAACATTTGGTTGATCTGTTCCATCAAAAACATTTCGTTCATATGCATTTCAGTTGACTTCATTTCCTAACTGTAATTTGTGGACTGATGTAGGACAGAAAATATCGCAAACTATCCCTTCTATTTTAGGTTGACATCCAATTCTTTGATGATTCTAGTTTGGTGCATGATATTTTTACAACTTGGTCAAATGAAGTTGACTTTGAATTCCATTACTGATACCTCAATTAATGAATGACAAGGTTTCTCATTGATTGGCAGCTTGTAGGGCATTTCTTGGAGGAGACATGTGTTAATCCTACTTTTATCATCAACCACCCAGAGATAATGAGCCCATTGGCGAAGTGGCACAGATCCAAGCCAGGCTTGACTGAACGTTTTGAGTTGTTCATTAGCAAGCGTGAAGTATACAGATATCCCTTGATTTCAACATCTTTATCCTTTGAATTTTGCTACTGGTATTAGTTGTAACTGATCCAATTTGTTCAGGTTTGCAATGCATACACAGAATTGAATGATCCTGTGGTTCAACGTCAGCGTTTTGCTGAACAACTTAAGGTAGTCTACATTACAATGAAATTCAGTTCTTTCCCTGACAACAGGAATATTTTTTTGAAAATTATGTGATTGTGATCTTAGGACCGGCAATCAGGTGATGATGAGGCGATGGCTTTAGATGAGACGTTTTGTATGGCTTTGGAGTATGGATTGCCCCCAACTGGTGGTTGGGGTTTAGGGATTGATCGGATAGCTATGTTGTTCAGTGATTCACAGAATATCAAGGTAAACACTTTCACAAATTTGTTCCTCAATGTTTCTTGTGATATCCAAATATCTCTATTACTTGCTATTCTGAGTTTATCAATCACTCCTTTTATCTGTTGAACAGGAGGTTCTTCTCTTTCCAGCAATGAAACCTCAAGATGAACCTTCTCCAAAAGGTATTTTAAATTTGTTCTCTTACAGTCTTCTAATGAGTCTTTTTCTCTTTCTTTTCAAGCTTCTCTTGAAGTTTTGCATCGGCTTAAGCACTCATAGAAGGTTTTTTTTTTTCCTCGATCGATACAATGTTTAGCCATGGAAAATTTTACTAACTAAACTATGGCAAACTGTTGCAGTCTAGGTTGTACTGGTTCATATCTGCATTAGATGCCTGTAGAGGTTCAAGAGGTGACGAGCGGGTTTGCTGCAACTTCAATCGGTTTTCTGCTATGGAATTTTCCATTTATAATACAAAACCGCATATCATATTTTAAGTTTGTTTTGAAGTGTTGTAACTCCGGTTTTCAAATACTGGGAGTAACAGAATTTCTCTATTTTTTGCACTTGAGTGGTCTATTTTTGCCCCAATATTGTTGTTGTTCGTATAGCCTTATTTCTGGGGTAATATTCTCTGTTGTTTGAGTAGAGATGGTTATCGTATGTAGCAACTGTTAATTTATTTTGGATAGCCTCATGCTTGGCAACTGTTAGGATTTAAAATGTAACCGCAAGGGTCAGTGTAGCTATTGGTCGAACATAGGGAGAACAATCACTTTATTTTTTGCTTCTTTTAATAATACGAAAGTGAACTGATTAATGGTTGTGATCTAATTCTAACTATCGTCTTAAACATTTGTATCTAAAATAACATCCTAATCATTCGTCATCTAAGAATTAAATACGCAAGCCACGCAATTAAAATTAAATGAATAAGTAATTGAAAATAAACAACCTATGCAATTAAAAAGCAATGAAGGAAAAAAAATGCTAAAATAAAACTAAAGTAAAAAAAAGGGAATAAAGCTAGAGAGAGGTTCACAAGTATGTTTCTTTACTTAGCCCGAGGGATGCATCATAATATGAGTTTCTCTACTTGACAAGAGAGTCACTCTTACGAGGGTTACTCTACTTGGCTTTAGGGAATGAGAGACAATTAAAATAAAAAACAATAAAATGATGGTTCTATGGCTAGGAGGGGCAAAGTCAACACATACACTAGCCATGAACCTTGAGGGAAAGGGAAAACAATAATATAACGACTGATATTAAAATCCTAAATTAAGAAAGAAAGGGTAGTCAGAAGAGGGAATGAGAGGGGGGAGAGAAGACTATTGAAGAAGCCTACCTACCTGTATCAATACTTGAACTTGAAAACTTGGGTGATTTGAGATATTGCCAACCCTAAAAATCAGATCTGGAATGAACCAAATCTGAAATTTCTAAGCCTGGAAAAAACAAATCTTGAAAAGGAGTTGCTACACGGCTCGTGATCTTATCACCTTGATCTAAGCTTAGAACTATAACTTAAAAATTACAACTCAATTGTATAAATCATAAACATAAAAGGTTGAATAAAAAAAAAGTATTTGCATTAATTGAAATAAAAAGCTATTACAAAAGTGATTAAAGCAAAAATAAAGAAAGACTAAAACTAAAGAGAGTGAGAGAGGGAGAGAGGGAGAGAGGGAGAGAGAGAAGAGAACTAAGCATAAACTAGAAAATAAACTAAGGGAAATAATCCTTCTAGGAGGGGGGAGGAAGGGGCTTTGATCTTGCCTCATTCCTTTTGCAAGTCTTCTTTAAGAAAAGAAAGAAAATTAAATTAAATTAAATCTTGGTAAATATTCTCAATCTATGAGATATTATGTGAGGAAATAGAGAATCTGTTTCCAAAATTAATAAATTCTATTCATTCCCTGCAATATTAACCAATATCTTGCAATCTTGACTAAATCAGAAAGGAATCTTTGCATAGCATCTTCAAGATCTTGTGAGGTGGCAAAGAGAGAGAATAATCTTTAGGATTTTGTAGGAGAGAGGATGTGGTACCAATGAGTGGGTCCCACCTTTGAATTAGTTAGTTCAAGCTTGGACCGGTTCTTTATTCACTTTAAGCACTTTCTCTTGTAGACTTGTAAACTAAAAAAAAAAAAAATCGGAAGTAGTACTATCCAAAGTGGGGCAAAACGTAGACTTATATCCCTCAAATTTCACGCATTATTGTGCTCATCAGCAACATTACTAACCATAATCTAAATGGCCGAACTTCAGAGCAAGTGATACATTCCTTTGCTATGCTACTCTTCTACTATTCTACTCTTCTTTCTCTATCCGTGACTCATTATTCTTGTTGTACTTTGTATAAGCACACTCTTGGGTATCGTTTCTTCTAACCTTTGTCTCATCGTTTCCTGGGCTCTGGTCAGGGAGTTGATCACCCTCTCTGCGCTCTGCTTTTTTTGTGTTGCTAGTGCTTTACCACTGACTTTTGGGTTGTCATCCATTCTTCGTTGCTGTTCACTCCTGACCTTTTTCCTTCTTTTTTTTCCGGCATTTTGTGTCTTGGCTCTGGTCCTCTTGACTTGTTTCTGTCTTGTTGTCAAGTTGGTCTCAGCGGGGCCTTTGACACTAGTTCTAATGTGACAATCTTGACGAGATTGACATGTGAGATCTCTTAGGTGGCATCGGCCATGCCGATCTGTGTGGCATTGCCCTTCTGGTGTTGCTGTCTCTGGTGCTGGTGGTTTGCTATGAAGCTGTTTACTAAGGTTAAGTTCAGATCTTCGTCTAAAACTCACTGCAAGTCTATTTTTATATATGGACCTTGAGTGTTTATGCGGTGGGTTTAGCAAGGCCAAACTGGGATGATATTAGTTGTTTCCTCGTGTCAATAAAGGAGATTCTGGGTACCGTCTTTGTGAGTTGCTTTGGGAGGGAACCTTATGTTGATCTCAAATTGTTGAGGCAAGGAATTAAGTGTATTCTGCTTAACCTTGGTGATGTGGAAAATACTTGCCAACAAAGAAGAGGGGTCTATTTTTCTTTTGGATTAAGGTGGAGGATATCACTGCTGATCGTTCCTTTGAGGTAGGCCCTTAGTTGTCAGGTGAACGGAAATATAACATTAGAGTTGAAGGACTTGGGATCAATTTCCCCCACAAAATTTGAATCTTATTTAACTCAGCCCACATTGTAGAAAAAGTTGTTGAATCACCTATTTATGTGAACAAGAGAAACTCCACTACTTTGTTTTTCAATGAAGCATAAACTTAGAGGTCGTTTGATAACGTTTTTGCCATTTCTGTTTCAAGAAATGGCAGAGACATAAATTTTTGTTTCTAGAAACAGAAACGGAATTGAAGGTGTTTGATAAGTCATGTTTTTAGAAGTCGATGATAATCAGTGAAAGAATTGCCACAAGTCGTTTCCAGAAACGGCGAAACAAGTTCAACTTGTTTCGCCTGGGTCGTTTCTTGAACCATAAATAAGTAAAAATTTCTATTTCTATTTCTAAAAATAAGTGAAACGAAACAGTTTTATCAAACGCTTTTTGCTGTTTCTGGAAACAGAAACGGCAGAAACGCGTTTCTTGAAACGTTATCAAACGGGCCCTTATATTAAACAAGAAAGCAAATTACTTCTGCAGACAGTCAGAAGAAAAAGGAATAAACACCCCTAACCTAGCACTATTAGCCATCTCTACTAAACATAACAAGAGAGGATTAGAGTCAGTACATTTATACATATAGGTTAAGGAACCAAAAGTATTGTAGATTTCCCAAAAGATATGAAATGAAGGAAGCGGCCAGGACACATGGGAAGGTTGCGGAATATGTTGAAGTAAATCCTTGCATGAGAACCATAATTCACTGATAGTCCACCCCTTAGATGCCACCAATCGTAAACCTTCAAGTATGCAGAAAGCTTCTGTCTCCACTATGGACATAGTATGATATCAACACAGTTAGAGTCCTCCTCTACCTCAAAAACCCCTCCTACAAAATAGGAGTCTCATTGGACAGCAATACTAGAATCGACTCCCATTCGAAGTCTCTCTCTTAGGATATCAGAGTCTTATTGTAACTGTCACATGTGATATCGGAGTCCTATTGTAACTGTCACATGTGATATCAGAGTCCTATTGTAACTGTCTCTTTTGTATTAGAGTTGGAGTACACTTCCACTTTTGAAGGTCTATATAAGACGTGTACCTCCAACTCATAAAACTGATCAATAAAGACTAAATTTAACATGGTATCAGCAACCATACAAGCTCCATCGAGCTAACACCTTCCTCCCCACACTCTTTTCTCTCTTCATCACCCACTCCCCAACCAACGTTCCTCTCTCTTCTTTGCAAAAAAAAAAGAAAGAACTCTCCCACTCCCACTCCCTCTCTCACGTCCCACATCTTCCTTCTTCTTTGCAAAAAAAAATCACCTCATGGCCACATGGATCAACCCCAATACCACCATGGCTAACGCCCCACCACCTCCCCAATCCCTCTCTGGCGCTCATCACTTTATCTCCCGCAAACTCACTTCGAAAAATTATGTGTTTTGGTGCACTCAAATTGTGCCATACCTCACAAGCCAACGCCTCCTTGACTATGTCATTGGTGACTTCCGTTGCCCTCAGGACGCCGTCAAAACCAAACCTTGGCATGAACAGGATGCATCTATTATGAGTCTTCTAATCGCCTCCCTCTCTGATGAGGCCCTCTCTCTCGCAGTTGGACGGACCACTAGTAAGGAAATATGGGATGCCCTACATGCACCCTTCAGCTCTCCCTCTACCACACGGATCCTGTCACTCAACATCTCCCTTCAAAATCTGGTTCACAAACCAGACGAGAATACGAGATCATCACTTAGTTTCTCCATCGAGCAAAGTCCCTCTTTGATGAACTAGCAGCTGCAGGGAAGCCGCTACCTTAAGAAGATTTCAACATCCATGTCTTCCGTGCTCTCAGAACTGACTATCAGGCCCTCGCCTCCATCATGATGGCACAAAAGGAGCCAATCTCCTATAATGATATGCATGGCCTTTTCATGAGCCATGAGACTCTGATCCAATCTCGTCTCTCCATCATCGATCCTGCAACCGAAGCCTCAGCTCATGTTGCTCATCAAAACTGTGGACCACCCACTCAATCCAATGGTGGTCATGGTAATTCATCCTCAAGAGGCCGTGGTCGTGGTCGTGGTTTTGGGCGCTCCAATGCCTTTGCCCACAATCCCTGTACAATATGTGGCCGCACCAACCATCAGGCAGACACCTGTTACTATCAGCAACAGAACACCACCAAACCAGCCCTACTCCCTACCCCATACCATCCCTACTATTGTTCTCCACACACCCCCAACACCTACCACACTATAGCCTACACCCAACCTGTAATACCCTACTTCTTAAACCCGGTTTGATTACACGGTTGACCCAGTTTAACTATGCAGACCCGAACCGGAGAGAGTTAGAGCGGGCTCCTTATGGACTATGATGGCAAGGGTGACCGTAAACACCGACTGACCCGACAAGTCCGAGCCAGTGCCAGAAGAGACGGGAGTACCCAAGCCGTGTACATGCACCTACCATAAGGCCATGTACGGATAAAGCAGGTATTGTAGCCATATATTAATGTATATACGTATACTACATCGTATGCCAGGGGTGGGGTTCGCGCCGAGGCCCGAACTCTGTCAAAATACCAAGTTTTGGCCCTCAGGTGGGTGGACAGGTGGGCCGACAGGTGGGCGCACCCACCCACCTGAGTGACCCATCCATGTGAACTATTTAGTTATTTAAGAAGTATACATATATAACATTTATGATTTTCTTTTATTTTCATTTATGACACTCGTACGTTGGTGAGGATAATAAAGAGGAGAGAGAAAAGAAAGGGGAGAAGAAGGGAAGAGAAGGTAGAGGAAGAAGAGAAGGATTTCAGCAGCGTTGAAGCTTGATCTTCCCATTCCGGTGCCGGAAGAATGATCTTCAACTCTAGATCGACATTTAGAGGTAAGCAAAGTTGGGTTCCTTGAACATTCACCACACCCAAGCATAAACCCTTGATTCGAGTAGGGTTTCTTGAGATCTTGTAAATCCCCTTTGAAATGATGAATCTAAGGTTTAATAGATGATTTATGTGTTGATCTTGAAGGATTTGAAGAGGTATTGACAAGGTTGGAGAAGCATTGTGGATTTGAAGTGATTTTGGGGTTTTGAAGGTGTTCTTGAGCAAAGAAGGTAAGATGGTTTTCCATCACTTGAATCTAACCTAGATCTAGGTTAGAACCATCCTATAAGACTTTGAAAGTGTGAAGAATGGGTTGGGAAAAGCCCCCATTTGAATCCCCAAAGAATGGAGGAAGTTAGGAAGAAACAACAGTTTTCCCGCCAAGATCGGTGGGTAGGACCGGTGGGCCATCTGGCCCGCCTGTGAGCACCCACCTGAGAGGGCAGGGCCTTCAGGCACAACCGGTGGGCCGCACTGGTGGGCTAACCGGCAGGCCAGCCTACCCGCCGGTCCAAACCAGTGGGTAGAACTGGTGGGCCAGACAGGCTGTCTGACCCACCTGAGAGGCCCCGAAGGTGATTCTTATGTCCGATTGGACCCAAATCGGACGTGCGACCTTCTTTTAACGTTCTAAACATGATTTTATCATCGAATCTCATTAATTTTGATTCCAAAATGGTGAAGTACTAACCCCGCTCAATCATGTTAGGTTCACCAAATCCTGCGCTTCTCGCACCGGATCTCACCCGTACCGAACGGGAATCCTTGTACACTACAGGTAAGTGGGGAGAGGACGTTTGGCCTTGTTTCAAGGCATTGTTTGGCATTCATTTAAATGTATTTAGTCTAGTCATGCCATCATAAATATGCTATGTAGATTAGTCATCCTCACATTGTTATGCATGTGTGCTATGTTTACTTTCTAAATGCCACGTGATGAGATGCTTATGTGATTGAATATTGACATCATTGTGCATGATGCATTGATAGACTAGATGCCGTAGTCGGCTTGGAAACGAGTGCATTGGTGGCCCGTGGTATGGGACGCAGAGGCACTATGCAATCGTACTATTGTCATATAGGAGCATGCGATTTAGGATTTCACCTTCCCGTGCTACGACCCTTCCCAATAGGGGTTAAGGTGTTGGATTACCATTTGGGGGGAAGCAGTGGTTGCGGTTGTCGGGTCACTGTGGCGGTTAGACATAACGTCCGGCGGGTCATTAGGACAATCGGCAACCCCGGTGGTACATTCAAGAGGGCCAATCGTACTGCTTTTAAATTGCTGGAGTCAGCACCTTTAATTTCAGTCATTTACTTTTTTGTTAAGAGCCGGTGGACGACATTGTTTTTAATTTTTCGAGTACTCACGGTGGGCCTTCTCCGACAGCCCTATGGGCGTATCGCGGGATGGAGTTCACTGCTCGTACCCGGAGTATACGCGCACTGTGGCTGTAGTAGCACTAAACCAAAGACTTAGTAATGTTGCTTAGGTGGATGTGATTTAAAATGTATTGCATAGCATGTAGTGCATATGATTGTGTTTTGCTGTGTGGACTGCTGTGTGATCCATCTTACCACTTATTGAGCTAGTGAGCTCATCCCACGGGTACCACCCTTTTTAGAAGATTTTACAGGTCATACATCTGAGGAGCACTGGGTGGGTCCCACAGTCGAGTTCCCTGAAGAGGACTAGTGGACCCCTGGGGAGTTAGAGCACGACATTGACTGCTCGTGCGAGAGTTGTGCTGCGGGACCGCAGTTCTGATGCCGAGTTGAGCTCCACTTTTGAGGCTGAGCTGAGCTCTACCATGTGATGCCGAGCTGGGCTCAACCCTTGATGCCGAGTTGAGCTCTAGCCTTTGATACCGAGCCGAGCTGTGTACTCTGATTATTTTGATGGTTTCCTTTATGTGCTTGATATGTGAATTGTACTTTTATTGTGTAAATATCATGCCTTCGGGCCCACATGTATATAACTATTGTATCACAAGTCGGGTATCAAGTATTATGGGATTATTCACAGGTAAAACTTAGTCTTCCGCTGATCTGATGAACTTTTATTAGTTGTGTGTATGCTGTGGTGGAATACAGTATCAGATGATCCTGACAGGTTTGGGTTAACCGATGTTAACCCGATCACTGGCCCGATTCAGTGAGAACGGGGTGTGACACAACCCCCCTATGAACCCCACACCTCCCCCACCTCAACCATTCCCCCACCATCCTCAGACCTACACCACCTCCTGGATACTTGATACCGGTGCCACCCATCATGCCACCCCTGACCTCACTCAGTTCTCCACCTATGATCCATACACAGGTAACAACCAACTCTTAGTTGGTAATGGTAAGGGGCTTTCTATTTCTCACATTGACAATACTTCCATTTCGTCTTCTTCTCGTTCTTTCTCTCTTTCTAATGTCTTACATGTTCCCTCCCTCACTTGTTCACTACTTTCTATTCAGTAGTTCTGTCGTGAAAATAACGTTTTCTTTGAATTTCATTCTTCTTATTTTTTTGTGAAGGATCTGAAGACCAAACATATCCTCCTCACTGGACATAGCAAAAATGGCCTCTATTCGGTTTCAACACCACCTTCTGTTCACCTGGTCTCTTTGCTTCATCACACGGTCGTTGGCATTACCGTCTAGGGCATCCTCATAAAAGGGTTCTCCACCTCATGGTTCCTGGTCATCAGCTCCTCAAGCCTCCTTCTCTTTGTTTTGCTTGCCAAATGGGCAAAGCTAGTCGTCTGTCGCTACGGGAAACTAGTTCTCCTAGCTTTTCTCCTTTAAACCTAATTTTTAGTGATGTATGGGGTCCCCACCCCACAGTTTCTTCAAATGAGAACCGCTACTTTATTATTTTTGTTGATGACCACACTAAATATATTTGGTTCACTGCTTTAAAGTTAAAATCTGATGTTTACTTTGCTTTTCGAACCTTTCAGGCCTTGGTGGAACTTCAGTTCTCTCGCTCCATCAAGACTATCCAAACTGATTGGGGTGGAGAATTTCACACTCTTCCCACTTACTTTGCCAAGCTGGGCATTCAACATAGACTCTCTTGCCCTCATACTCACGAGCAGCAAGGAACAGTTCAATGCCGTAACAAGCATATTGTTGAAACTGGGATTACCCTACTTTCTCACGCTTCTGTTCCCCAAGCTTATTGGGATTATGCCTTTGAAACCGCGGTATTCCTTATCAACCGCATGCCATCCTCTGTCATTGGCAATAAATCCCCCCATCAGCTTGTCACAGGCAATTCCCCAGACTACTCTTTTCTCAAAATCTTTGGATGCCTTTGCTACCCTTGGCTTTGTCCTTACAATCATCATAAGGTAGAACCTCATTGTGCACCTTGTGTCTTCTTAGGCTACAATCCCTCCCATCATGGTTACCGTTGTATGAATCTCATCACTCACCGCATCTACATCTCTCACCATGTTCGGTTTGATGAATCCACCTTTCCCTATCACAATACCCCAACCCCTCACACCCCTCCCCCACCTACACCTAGCCTTTCCCCATGGGCCATCACCCTCAATCTCTCCTCCCCTACACCAACCCAACCCAACCCACCCCTCCTACACCTCCCCCAGTGCTCCCTCCCCCTACTACACCAGACCCACCCTCTCCTAACCTCTCCCATTTCCCCCCTCCTCCCCTCACCCCCCACCTCGAATTGTACCTAACCCTGACTCCTCTACCTCACCTCCCCGTCGCACCAGAGCTTTTACTGACCTCTATGCCGACTTATTGACCCTCTCCACTATTTCAACACGCCAACCCACTGAACCTATATGCTTCTCCCAGGCCCACAAAGACCCCAACTGGCACTCTGCTATGTTTGATGAATTTAATGTTTTATTACGTAATTGTACTTGGTCTCTTGTGCCTTACGAGGATTCCATGAACTTGGTTGGATGCAAGTGGGTCTACCGCATCAAGCGTAAAGCCGACGGTTCCCTTGAACGCCGTAAGGCTCGATTGGTGGCAAAAGGGTTTCATCAGCAGCCTGACCTTGATTATCATGAGACATTCAGTCCAGTAATCAAGCCCACGACCATAAGGATGGTTCTATCCTTGGCCATTTCAAAGAATTGGGATGTTCGCCAGATCGATGTTCAGAATGCATTCCTTCATGGACTTCTGTCAGAAGAGGTATACATGGCTCAACCCCAGGGTTTTGAAGACTCCCTACGCCCTTCTCATGTTTGCAAGCTCCACAAATCTCTTTATGGGCTCAAGCAGCCCCACCGGGCTTGGTTCTATAGGCTCTCTGAGTCTGACTCACTCCGATTTTTGGTCCTCCCAAACCGACACATTTCTATTCATCTATATGCAGGGCTCCGTCATAACATATGTACTTGTCTATGTTGACGATATTCTGGTTACAGGAAACCAGCTATCTCATGTCACCTCCCTCCTCCAACAACTTGCCATAGAATTCTCTATCAAAGACCTTAGTCGCCTTAGTTTCTTCCTTGGTGTTGAGGTTCTCTACCAGCATGGTGGTGTCCTCTCTCAAGCGCGTTACATCTTTGATCTTCTTCAACGTGTTGGAATGACTGACTGTAAACCTGTTACCACGCCCATGGACACCACCTCTGCAGCCTCTTCCTCAGAGGGTGTCCTCTCAAATCCCACAAGGTATCGATCCATTGTAGGTGCTCTCCAACACATCACTCTCACCAGACCTGATGTAGCCTACTTTGTCAATTGGGCCTGCTAGTTTATGCATGCCCCCTCGGAGGACCATTGGACCCTGGTTAAAAGAATCCTCCGTTATCTCCAGGGCGCAAAAGACCAAGGGTTGTTCATCTTTAAGTCCGAGACTCTTCAACTTTAGGCATTCTCTGATGCTGACTGGGCTGGTGATAGTGCTGACCAGAAATCGACAGGCGGCTATGCCATTTACATGGGTCCCAATTTAATCTCTTAGGCATCTAAAAAGTAAAAAATGATTGCACGCTCTTCTACTGAATTAGAGAACAAGGCTGTCACTGATGCTTGCGCATAACTCACCTGGCTCTACTCTCTCTTTGCTGAACTGAGCATTCCTATCCCCACAATGCCAATCCTCTGGTGTGACAATATTGGTGCCACTTATCTCTCAATCAATCATGTGTTTTATGCCCATACAAAACATGTTGAAATAGATTTTCATTTTGTTCGGGACAAGGTTGCCTCCAAGGAGCTTCAGGTGCAATTCATCTCCACAAATGATCAAATAGCTGATATTCTCACTAAGCCTCTCAATTCAAAATGATACACTTTTCTTCGGCACAAGCTGTGAATTCGACCATTCAAATTTCCACCTTGAGGGGGTGTATTAACACAGTTAGAGTCCTCCTCTACCTCAAAAACCTCTCCTACAAAATAGGAGTCTCATTGGACAGCAACACTAGAGATCGACTCCCATTCGAAGTCTCTGTCTTAGGATATCAGAATCCTATTGTAACTGTCACATGTGATATCAGAGTCCTATTGTAACTGTCTCTTTTGTATTACAGTTGGAGTACACTTTTGAAGGTCTATATAAGACGTGTACCTCTAACTCATAAAACTGATCAATAAAGACTCAATTTAACATATTAGAAGTCCTTAACTGCAACACCTGAAGTTAAAAGGGGAGGTTTCCTACAATGGCAATGGAAGAAGGAATCTGCATGGTGCAACAATGAGGGATTGAAAAATAGTATCATCCATAGGGAACCACATGGGGTTTACATGGTTAGAATAGGGGGAGTGTCTACCTACTTTTAAATGTCTATAATATTTAGTCTATACCTACTTTCAGTAATAGGCTCAATAACGAATTGGTCTTCACGCTTGTTATATGCCACAACGGCCATGAACAATAGGTCCAACATTAACAACCCTAACCTAGATATTAATATTTTATTTTATATTTTTTAATAAATGAATTTTTTTCTTTAAAGGAGAGAGTGTCAATGTGGGCTCTACTGTTTGTCGTATGAGAAAGTTATAAAGGAATCTAGACACAATGGTGACTTACAATCGTTAGATGGGTTGAAGGGACAGAAATGTAATTGCATATTCTCTTCTCTCGCCATGCAATGGCTGAAGACACAACTATGTACATGCATGGCCATAAAATCTTTTCCCACATCCACATGCACTTGTGGAAGTCGCTATCAGCTGGGAATTGGGATGTGTTACCCCCACTATTACTTTGCCCTGCCGCCGAGCAGTCTCAGCTCTGAGCTCTTTAATCCATATATGAGTGAGCTCTTTCGTCATCCAGCATGGGGGAACCTCCCACATCCACTCTTTGCTTAAACTAACCCTTTTCTTTTGGAAGCGAAGTGAGGTGAAGCGACCACATTCATCCGCCGACCAACCATGGCTACCGTTTTCCACACACTTTTTGCTTTTTATTGAAATCTGGAGAATGTCCACTTTCCTTTTCAAAATTCAAACTACAGATATGTATAATTTTTTTTCCCCTTCACACTCTCTAGCTCTCAAGTACTTCAAGTTCTCTACACAGTTTAAGGTATTGATATATTGATACCTATTGATACATATTGGTATCGATGGTATCCAATACCATTACCATAGTACTGAGATATTGGAAGTTATAGAGGTATAGTCACATCTAAGTTAAGTCGAGGATTGTTTTTATGTTTTTATATACCTAAGAAGTTATCTCTACCTAATGCCTTCAAGTTTTAGATTAGACGTTCAACATGGTATGAAAACTATAAGGGCAAACACCAAGAAAATACGAAAATAAATAAATAATAGATCTGCACAACACAATGATTTAACGAGGTTTACACATTAGTGTGGTGTGCTACGTCCTTGGGCAAAGAAGAAGATATTTCATTATGCAGAAGAGAGATTACACCCAAGCAGCGACGAGAAAACTCACCCTGAAACCCTAGCTTGAAAACCCCTCAAAATAAGACAACAATACATTGTATATTCCAAGTCGTGGGTCAACCCATTGGGTCGTGGTCAATCATGTCGAACCATACCCCTCTGCTTCCATTATAGATATTAAAAAATTTCCCATTCAAATCGCCACAAAAATATGTTGAAGCTAATCAATTTTTAAAACTGATCAAAAATTCAAAACAAAGTCAACAAAAACCATGTTCAAATTTTAGATTGGCCCTTCGACATGGTATGATCCAGTCAAGAAAAGTGGATTCAAAGAAAAAAGAATGGATGTAAAAGATCATTAGCTCCACCCATGACCCACATGACCCACCTCTTCTCTTTCTATGTCCCAACATGGTGTGGCTGTTGATCTGTTTTTTATGCCTTAAAAAGTAGAAACCAGTGGCACCATGAACATGAAGGTGGGTGGGTTGTCCAAGAAAAATAGATTCCTTCCCGTTTTTGCAGGTTCCATGTTAAGATTCTATTTCAAAAGAGTTTGCATGTAACGACATATATGGAATGAAAACGACATTCTTAAAACGAAAATGTTGATGATACGAGTCCCCATGCCAAGGCAATGGCTACTATTTTAGTGAGATCTTATTGTCTTTAACCATTCCAGCATAGGATCTCATGTTGCAGAAAATATACAAATGACATTTGTTCATATTCCCAAGCATTAAAGTGTATTCTCGTCAATCTCGACCTGGCCTTTGACTTTATTTTTTATTTTGAGAAGAAATCCGGGTACTGGAATGGATCGATTCCAGCCAATATATATATATATATATATATTTTTTTTCTTGTTGCGAAGTGCAAACACATTGATTAATTAAGGAAAAATGGTTGGGTATGTTATTGGTATATTGGAAGTTAGAACTCCCATTGTGTGGGCCTCTCTCTTATCCCCTATTGAAATGACTCCTCTACTTCTGTTGTGTGATATTTCATCCCACGCCCCTATCCTTCTTCCATTATTAATTACCACTAAACTACTACTATTATATCTTTAACTCTCAACGCTCACCTACCCACACCCCTCTCCCTACCACCCCAAAAAAAAAAAAAAAAATATTATATCAAGTGTGGAGAGTAGGAAGATTGAACTATTGAACTTCCTCAACTTAAATAGACCTAACTCTCTAACTACCTGCCACTGAGCTAGGAGCTCATCATCCCCAGTGTCACCCAATATATCCGATCCGATATTGACACGCTTGAAATTTCTTATTTTATTTTTCATGTTATGTGTTTTGGGAATCATGTAGTTCCTAATTTATGTGAATATGAGATAAGTTAAAAAAAAAAAAATCCCTACTAGGCTGCATGGCGCCTATGCCTAGACACAAGAGGGAGGAGGAAAAATGATGACCCCACCCCTGTGAAATGTGAAAATCTCATCCCTTTTGATGCCTTATCTATGCACTCATTGTCCTGTATTGGCGCGGGGACTATGCAACATGGTAGTGAAAAAATTGGGATGTTGCGTGTTGGTTGGGGGGGGGGTAAAGGTGTTAATCGGTTCAATTTCGGTTTAAACGGTGTGGATTGGTTCGGTTCACATTTATTTGACTAAAACCATAACCGCACCATTTACTAAACGGTTCCACTTTCTGAAACCGCGACCGTTTAGTAAATGGCTTCGGTTTCCACGGTTTCTAAACGGTGTCGATTTCACGGTTTTAAATGGTTTCGATTTCGATTTATTCCATACGGTTTGTAAAATGGTTCACAATCGGTTTGTTATAACTTGCAACCATCTCTAAACTAAAGATCGTAAGCTTATCAAAAAATAATTGGCAACCACAAATAAGAGATTCTATATTAAAGATGGTATGTCTTAATTTGATAATCTAGTGCTATTTCTTTGCATGACCATTTTCAAACATTTAGAACTAATATCATACAACATCCAAATCCAGCCTTCTACGACATAAAATATTAAAATAACAGGTGGTTCAGCCAAAACACCCCATCTATGATAACATAATAACATAGTAACATATATGGATTACAAGTTCATGATCTAAAGCCTAAATTTGAACTGAATTGTAATAAATCATACCAAAGCAGGATGGACACTTAATTTAATTGTTAATTGTTATACGGATTACTGCCCCTTCTTTATTTAATTTTTATACAGATTAATCATATCGGTTTAAAGGGTTTAAACGGTTTCCATTCGGTTTGAAACCAACGGGTTCCACGGTTAAAACCAACCCAACCCGTTTAGCTAATCGGCCTGAAACTTGAAACCATAACCGCATCATTTACTAAACGGTTTTATGGTTTCGGTGTAAACGGATCGGTTCGATTTCGATAAACGGTTTCAGTTACAAATTCACATCCTTAGGAGGGGGCAATGAAAGCATGTGGGGTGTTAACATGAATGGAATTTTTTTATGATACATGGGGTGGGGCCATAATTTTGTGTGCCAATGTGTCTGGGAAAAAGGACCACACAACTTGGCATCTTTTTTTTTTCCCAAAAAATTGAGATAAGAAGTTTTGCGGAAGAAAATGAAATAGCGTTGTCCATTTATTTCTTTTATAATAAATTTTTGGGGGAAAGTTCTCTAAGCAAGTGGTATAGGGTAGTGTACCAATGAGAGTGACAAAATGACTTCATATGTAGAAGGTAAAGCTTATTTCTTGTGAAAATAAGAGAAATAAAGAGAGAGGTGCTTAGTGTACCCTCCACAATTGGCTCATGAAATCTTTTCCCTAGATTTCTTTCACACTAAGTCACTTTATATCTCTTTTTCCCCATTCCTTGCCAAGAATGTGAAATTTTTGTATACAAAAGAAAAAAGAAATCTGTAGAGTACAAATGATATCAAGGTAGACAAAAATTGATGCATTGTGTATTACCAAGAATGTTAATTCCGAAACACAAGTGTGAGTGTACAGTTGTGCATACATTGAATTGGATCCTATGATAAACTTGAACTCACTACTATCAAATGTTTGAGGGACAAGATTCCCTTCAGTAGCTTATGATTGGTCTTGTGACTTGAAAGGTCCTTATTATTGTAGTTAGACATTATGAGTTTTGGTGTACCAACGACTAATGTTTCTCTAACTATATATTGGTTCGATGGATTTTGTGGTGTTTGGCTACAAATGAAAGAGATATTCAACAAGGCATCTACTTCCGTAATGGCGAATATCGAATAAAGAGTTTTTTTATATGATTGGATGGAATTCAGATCCGGTGGCTCTTTGCATAAATCGTTAACAAAAAGCTTTGAAATATATTAATTATGCCTCC
>NC_056561.1:44947887-44960275 GCF_013358625.1 Macadamia integrifolia | reverse complement strand
GGATGTTAACATTCTACATAACATATCTATAGAAGAGAAATGAATTACTAGATGTTAGCAATTCTTATCCAAATTAGTAACTTTTGAGGGAGACAAGAGTTTGCATGCTTTTAGGAAACTAATTTGTAGTTTTGGATAAATATAAGTCATGGAGGGAGAGGAGCTCGTCCATAGTCGTGTGCCCTACTCTCTCTCTCCCACCACTGGTCTCTTCTTTTTTTTCACTTTCTCTCTTCTTTGTGAGAGAGAGAGAGAGAGAGTGTGTGTATTAGGTTTTTGAAACCCTAGTGTTGAGAACCAAGGGTTTTGCAACCCAGGGATATTGAAGGAAATTGTATCCTTATTGCATGCTACAAGAATCACTTGTCTTGCTGGTAGAGGAAGGACTAAGTTTCCTAGAGGCATTGCATTTGTGGTGCATAAGGCAGTTGTTCTTCCCCTTCAATGGTAGGAAAATTTTGCAATACCCTATACCCATAGGAAGCTCAATTAGTAGTTTCAAGGAGATTAGAATCCCTGTTAGTAAAAACGGGAATGGAAAAAAAACAGAAATGGATAGTACGGGTTTTAAATAGTAAATTTTTTTTAACGATACTGTCAAATAAATGGTCAAAAAAACAGAGAACAACAAAAAATGGAAAATGGACGATACGGGTTTTAAACGAGTAGATTTTAAATAAACGGGACCAAAAAAAGGGTACTATACTCGTATAAATTAAATAATTATTACATGAATACTTACATCTTATGTTCAAAATAACTACAATATCCAACACTAATGCATATATATCTCATGTCTCATTATAAGTTTTATGATGTATAATTTAATATATAAATTCATACACCACACATGTCCAAGTTTTATTGAGCAATGTGGCTTGGCTATGATGTTCATTATTGTCGACATAGTCAACACACTCTTAGAGTAATATATGTTCAGTTTGAGTTAGGAATCATCACTTTAGAAACATTTTTCAGCAAATACATCAATTTGTATCTCAATTTCGGGATCCATACATTAATATTGAGTTGACGGTGATATTATGAGAAATATAGGCCATTGAGTTAGCTTCAAGTCGGAAAAAGAATAAAGTGGATCAGAGTTCGGGAGAGAAAGATACAGTCAATTAAGTAGACATTATGTTCAACAAGTTAAGTCTTAAAAAATGGCAAAAAACGGAATCGTGTTTAAACGCGTTTTAAACATGTTTAGAATGGAAATGCTTATCATTTGCTGTTTTTTTAAGTATCTTTGAGAAGCATATGGGAAAACGTGTTTTAAACGGTAAAAAACGAGAATGCGTTTAAAATTCCGTTTTAAACTCGTTTTTGCTAATAGTGATTAGAATCACTAAATTTAATTTTTTTATTCGGATAAAATAGATTCTTTCAGTTCTAGTTACTACTGCTAGTGAGCTCAAGAACTATGTTGATCCCACAAAATTAAGCAAATACTTATATTGGAAAAAAATTGGCATGACTTGTACATGTATTTTTTTAAGAGTAATTTACAGTGCCATCCCTTAGAGAATGCCAGTATTATAGGAACACCCTTGTGTAATACCAAATTACGTTCAGACCCTTGTCGTCAGTCTCCGTTACAAAATATACCTCAACTGCTGACATCAACAACTTCTTTTTTTTTCTTTTTCTAAATACCATATTACCCATCAAAATGTTAAAGTACCAATATTACCCTCAATTACAAACACACATCCCCTAACTCCTCCAACTTCAGTTCTAACAGCTACTGAAGGGCGAGATCTGCCCTTTTACTTTTTTTATTTTCTCCTTTCTAGCCCTCTCTTCTATTAGGCCTTGAGTTTCGACTTCACGAGCGGAGGTAGCTTTGAGGTTTGCTTCTTCATGCTTTTGCGCTCTCTCTCTCTCTCTCTCTCTCTCTAACGCTGTACAGCCTGTAATTCAATTTCGTTTTGTTGATGGAGGGCTCGCTTAACCGACATCCCTTTTGTTTTTTCTTTCCCCGGATTGTCAAGTCATGAAACTTGTTTTTAGCTAGCTACCTTTGTAATTTCACTGTAGAAAGGATTTTCGTGATTGGGTTTGATTTTGATTTTGATTTTGATTTTGATTTTTCAGGAGACAATGTAGGACCTCAAGATCGAAATCCATCCGCATCATTCCTTATTTCTTTCTCCTTTTCAGTATGATGAGCTATTGAGCTATCAAGATTCCCTTTGGAAGAACGCTAATGCTTTTTCTACTTTATTGTTCAGTTTACTTTTTGGTTTTTTCTTTTTTTTTTCTTTTTATTAATGATATTTTCTGGGCTTCCTACATCATTCATGAAAAGATGCTATCATTGAACAACCAGCTTATTATGCATTCTGACGGGAACATTGTCAAGGAATTTCATTTCATTTCTAGGGGTGGTTTTTCTCTTCCATTTCTACCCAATAGACAAAAATCCAAAATATCTGGAAACAATAAAAAAAACAGCAACAACAACTCAGCTCTACTTTCACCACCGTGCTTCAGCCGAACCAGGAAGGAAAAAAAAAAAAAAAACCAAACCTAAGGAGAAAGAGGAAAAGAGAAAAGGGGAGAAGGAGATAAGGAAAGAAAGGGAGAATGGTTAACCCACAATGTGTTAGAGAGGGGTAATTTTGGGTTAATGTAAAATGGGCCATATATATGTATTTTACTCAAAAGGGTTAAAGCGTCATTTCATAGCATCACTTAACAGAGACTGACGACAAGAGGTCTGAACGTAATTTTGTATTACATAGAGAATGTACTTATAATACTGGCATTCTCTGGGGGGTGGTGCTTTAAATTATCATTTTTTAAATCCAATTTTCCTTAAGCCACATTTGGGGTGGGGGGTGGGGGTGGGAATTAGTTCACATATGGTGATTATTGTGCTTAGGTGGATTTTAGGAACTAAGAAAGGAATTTTGGATCTTCAACATATAAGGGGTAGTATGAAGGAAAATTTTCTCTATTTGGGAGTAAGACCCTACTAGGCTGTTGTGGCTATGCCTAGATAGAGGTAGGCGTGAAAAGATCAGGTTACCCCTTCACCCCGTTTGTTGAAGATGCTATTGCGAGCCCTCCTACCCATTGACTCCATGCTCTAATTAACAAGGTTCGTTCTCCTTTTTTGTATTCATCATTATGTACAATTAGGGCATCTAAACGGAACTCTGAACGTACCAAAACATAATCAATTGAAACTATTAAAACCCATCTCACAAGTTATTTCTCGATTGTTTGTTGATTGACTGATCAAGGTAGAACATATACCGATGCATTGATCCTATATATAACTCTTGAGCTGAATGCCTAATATAAGTTGGGTTTTTATGCAAAAATAATGATCTCACATCAGGTGAATAATTCAATCCAACGTAAAGGATTATGAGGACTTAGACACCATCTCTTTAATAGTTAGCTTTTAAGATAAATTATTAAGTATCATGAGAGCTGGGTGTGGCAACTTTGGTGTGACTCCAAAAGAAGGGGAAATAGTTTCCACTTATGCCCCGCATAAAGGAGAGATTATTGGGGTTCTACGGGAAAGCAACATCAACTATGAGTAGCTCAACGTAAAGGCTTATACGGATTTAAACACCTTCTCTTAATAGCTAATTTTTTAAAATGAGTTCTATCAAATAAGGACTTTGACATCCTTTCCTGACTACAATGGATGGACTCACAAACTTAACTTGGTAACCCTAATGAAAAGACTATCCCTACTGTATCTTCTTTCACACACAAAATCCTTTTGTGTGAGAAACCTAAAGACATCTACGTGTGAAGGAGAAGGTGGAAGCGGAACTTGGAGTTCATACTTGGACTTTAATTTGCGTCGTCGTCGTATATTTCCAACCGACTGTGCCGACAACCGAAAGCGATAAAGGTTGCAGCGCAATTGAAAGTTCGGTGGAGGTTGGGCAGAGTAGACAGTACTGAGACATCACCAGTTGAAAATTAACAGCCATTTCATCATCATCCCACCTGCAGCTTCTAGACTAGAGAGAAAGAGAGAGAGGGAGGGAGAGAGAGAGAGAGAGAGAGAGAGAATCTATATGATGCACATCGCAGGCATTCTATGAATTTTAGCCGACTTTGATGACTTTGGTTGATGACCATTATATAGTTTATACATTTGATGTCTGGACCTCAAATCGTATAAAGTATCCCTCTCTCCTCATCTCTCGTGCGTATACGCACACGCATGCCCCTTTTTACCGGTTAATGTCAAGTATTTTTTAAAAGAGTATGCTCATAGGACTTATCGGAAGAGGGTTCTTAAAGTATATAAATATACAACTTTACACAGGAAAAAAAATATATTCGAAAGAGGGTTCTAGTATATATATATATATATATATATATATATATATATATATATATATATAAATTTAAAATTAAAAAAATTTTCACCACCACGGGAGAAGAAAAGTCGTAAGATTTGACTATCATTATTACTCTCTCCTTACTAATTTGAACATCGATAACACACTCTCTCTCACCATGTGTGTGTTTGATATAACACATCTCAATCCTCATTAGTGCTTACCAGGAAGGAGACAGGTATCAAGGAAAACTGTCCCTCGAACCCTAATCCTTAAACCATAAATTTTACGTAAAATATGTTCACATTATCAAAAGAAAAATTAATCAACTTAAATATATGATAGAGAGGCTGTAGAACATGTAGCTCAACAATTTTGAAAAGTAATATCTCATATTAGTAATTTTTTGACATTCTTGTAAATTGTGACTCAGAAATTGGATTCACTGTTCAAAAACAATTTTCTTAGATTTATAATATATAAAAGTTTAAACTAAATTGGTATCATGGATGCAAATTCTCCTTATCACATGGACACACTCAAGTTTATCACATGGCAATCAAATCCCCCCCTCAAACATACATACAGACGCTATTAGTGTCATTACTCCCTCTCTCTCACACTATAGATAGTGTGATTTCCATTTCTCTCTCTTTCTCTCTCACACATACACACTAAGTGTGATTACTCTCTCTCTCTCTCTCTCACACACACACTATAGTGTGATTACTCTCTTACACACACCCCACTAGTGTGATTCTCTCTCTCTCTCATACACACACACACACACACACACACACTAGACTACTAGAGTGTTTTTCTTCAAACTGATGTCAATATTTGTTGGTAATTCAACTTAATGCATGAGAGACCAAATCAAAGCAGAAGTTGAAATGACCAATCCAAGGAAAACAGATATATCTTAATATCTTATATTAACATAACCAACGTGATAACCGATGAGTAAAAAAAAAAAAAAAGAAGGAAAAGAAAGAAAAGTAAACCCTAATCTTTTGAGGGGCTGGTTTCAGTGTCCCTCCCATGTAAAGCAAGTTCAGAGCTAGAAGAAGAGCTTCCGACCAGTGATGAAAGCCTCAGAAGCTCTTGTTGTCGTTGTTGTTGTTGTTGAGGTGCCATTGAAGTCGTGGATGACGAGTTCGACCCAAAGGATCCTGGACTATACAAACCAGAGTCACCAGCAGTTGCGATATATTGCAGATCCTGATCATCCCTACTGCATAGTATCTGGGCATATCTAAAGAGGTCTGGGTATGTATTCTGGGACAAATGAGGAAGTGTATTGGAATTGGAATCGGCTACGTGATGAGAAGATTGAACTCGTTCAGGGAAATTAAGCTTAGCTTTAGTCCCTTTGAACCTAAAAGCCGCTTCATCGTAAGCCATGGCTGCATCCTCGGCCGTATCAAATGTCCCTAGCCACACTCGAGCTGCCTTCTTTGGATCACGTATCTCCGCTGCCCAACTACCCCATGGCCTTTGCCTTACTCCTCTATAGTTCTTCCTCCTCATCGTATTATTCCCTTCACAAAGAGTTCATAATAAGATTATCTAGAAGCCTAATTCCTTCCTTTCTATAATTTTTAATATAAGACTCTCAGCAGAGAACTGATCATAGCACTTACATGATGGGATCCGGTGCAGATCTGGAGAAGTTCAGAACTTAAAAAGTGAAAATGAGATATAAAAAATATTTGAAGTAGGGACAAGTATAAGTCGGCACTTGTTCATGGGAAACACAACAAAAAAGAGTGTGACCTGACCTAATTTCTTACCTAACCAACACAAATAAACAAGAAGATAAGAAGCTAAGAAAGAGGATATATATACCTTGATCGTTCATAGACTCAGAGTGTGGTACTGGTGGGTTGTGAGAGTGTCCTTCTTGCACCAGAGAAACCATGGCAGACATGTCTTGATCAGAAGGAGTGGAGGCGTAGATTGGGAAGATGTGGTTGTAATATTTCTCTTTCTCCTCCGATGATGCTGCTGCAGCATCGGAAGGAAGAGGAGTTTTTCCATGCGTCCGATCCACCTTATTTATCAAATTTTAAGATCTTAAATAGTCTGATCAGCCCCAGAAATCCTCAATGCTTGTCTACAATAGTTGCTGTGAGCCTGTGCCGCTTAGCTCATGAAGCACCTGAATATAACTAGTACGAACATGATATTAATCTCAGTTGTTGATGAGAGAGAATATAATCATGGATCAAAGTGTTGAGAAGAGGAAGTGGTCGATCATGAACATGGTCAGAGAGCCGGAGACAGCTAGAGAGAGATCTGTAGATCACTACTGAAAGAGTAGAGAGAGAGAGAGAGAGAATGAGGAGATGTAAAAAATTAAGATCAAGACAGGAAAATAGGGTTTGGAGGGCAGGAGGGGTTGGAGGAGGAGCCTGCTGGTTTTATCATCTTTGGCTAGTGTGAAACTGGGAACTGTGAAGTGATAGAATTTCTTTTTATTACTTTGGAGTTATTCTCCATTATACGACTTTCTCGATGTGGTCGCCCTCACATTGGACGTAGCTTTCCGTTCAACACAAAAATCCGAGTTTCGTAACGTAAGATCTTGCTCCACGCAACGCCATTTCTGAACGACCTTTATTGCATCAACTCTTTGATCGGTGTATTGATAATTCGTTCTCATATATCATTTTATGATTTCTTATCAAGAGGTCGGATTGGCTTGAGGGTTATGATCACTATGATAGATTATTATTTATTTTTTATTTTTTAAGAATTTTCTGGATGAAATATCTTTATGTGGTTTTACGTTATTCAATCAATGTGGGATTAAACTTGAGATCGGATCCATGTTCTTACGATCACCTGGTCTTACGGGAGAGCATCCAACATTTATGTCTTTTGCTTTCAAATGTATCTTTCTTCATCCATGTAATGGTAAGAAGTGAAACAGATGTTGGATGTTCCGTCATACGTTCAGGTGATTATATGAGCAGTGGATCCATTCTCATTAAACTTCATTATTGACCATGTCATTGCACTACTTATATCAATTTTCTTAGTTTTAGGTCATGAACTCCACATGACCAATTCACGGATCACTCATTCATATCATTTGATGGTATTCTTTCTAGAAGTCCAAGCTTCAAAATGAAGACATCATGTGGGGTGGGGTGGGGTGGGGTGGGGTGGGGCCTAATAATCCACCATCCTTATAAAATGAAATGTAAGATAACTCTTCATACATTCCCATTGACCCTCACACATTTAGAACTGCACTCCTCCACAAAGAACATTTCACTACACAAACTCAACTAATATGAGACTAAACTCCCAATTTTCGTTCACAAAGATGCATTCACACCATCAAAAATAAAATCTTCCCATGACGACAAGCCTCATTAAACCAGAACCTAAATTGGTTTGTATCACACTTCAGTTTCACCTCCTGTTTTTTGAACTTTTTGTCGGGGAGAAGCTTCATCTTTTTTCTTAAAAAAATCTTTTTTTCATGCTTTTCTTCGTTCTACTTTTTTTTTTTCAACCCTTCGTTTCATTTGATATTGTTTTGTTGTGCACTATTTTCTTTGTGAAAACTTCATCTCATTTCTGCACGTTTTGTCTTTTGGTCCACGTGCGTACATTGTATATGTGCTTCTTGTTTTATCACTATTACCCTATGTAATAAACATAAATTACCAAGGTACGTGACCTTTAAAGAAATTATGTTTGAAGTATCTTGCTTTTTTATTTATTATGTTGGTGTACAATGGATTATGTCACAGTTTAATTCAAGGAATACTAGTATAAACATCTCAACAAGTAGAATGACGATCCCGCTTGTCAGTAAACTGGCTGTGGGGGTTGCAAGAAGGGCAGAGGCCCTCCTGCATTGCGCCCTTGCTCTAATTATTTTTATTTGAGGGCAGTTTTGTACTTTTTGGATTAGGGTTTTTTTCGTTATATATTTGTAGCGAGGTTTACTTTCTCTACAAGCAATACTGAGAGATGTGACGACGAGCGTTGTCACTCTATTTTCCATTGCTAGTGAAACAGAAACTCATCTCACCAAGTCTGAGGACGTAAGCAATCTTGCCAAACCCCGTAAACCTGTGTGCATTGTTTTATTCTTGTTTTTCTATTACCTTCTGCATCATTTTTAAGGTTATGTTTCTACATATTATATTGGAATACCTCATTTTTAATAGAGGACATTTTTCTTCAACCATGGTCAAGGGAGACTGAGTTGTTTAGACGGTTTCTAAAGGGTACTGCGAACAATAAGCCATTATTATCGATGTTTTACTATAGTGGCAGACATTAACCACCCTAGATGGGTGTATTTCCCTGCATCCTTTGATAAATGTTGTAATTGGTATACAAATTTCCCATATTATGCTTGAGTTTTTCCTCTCCTTTTATGGCCGATCTTCTATAACACCCACCAATAGCGGGTGAGAAAAAAGAGTGAAACACCAAGGGAGAGAGATAAAGCAAGGGAGAGGTGCAACGTTAGGGAGCAGATGGCAACAACTGACTATTGGGGAGATAGTAGGTAGGCCCAACGGTGTTCCGTTCAGCGTCTGATTCTCGCTAGCTAAAAGACCATGTCCATTTTGTTGGAGGAAGTGGTGGGAGTAGTTTTGGAGGTGTTGCTGGTCTGGGGCAAAAAACAAAACCCCTTAAACCTAAACATAAGATATCAAATATGAGGTATTATGGGAGAACTTATATCCAAACATTAGGTACCCAGGTGAAAAACAAAAAGAGACTGCCCTTCTAAAGAAAAACCGTCATTTGAGACTCATTGAGTGATAGTACCTACACCAGCAGGGTAACAGTCTAAATATAGAATAAGTGAGTGAAGAACAGTAGAAGTGTAGGGACCAAATCAAGGCAGAAGGGCTTCAGAAGCTCCGATGGTATGAGCAATCGTAACTGTCTCTCTGATTGTTACTCCGAGTCCCAGAGGACTTTTCTGGAGCACATGAAGCGGAGTGACCCTAACTGTCTCTTTGATGGTTACTCCGAGTTCCAGAGGGCTCCTTCTTGAGCACATGAATGGTAGTCACCGTTTCAAGGAACGTCTAAAGAACAAGATTGAAGGGTTGAACAATCAATGCTCTAGTCAGCCTTAGAAAAACGAGGCAGGGCCCTGTGTCTCCGAACAACGGAACAATTGCAGTTGCAATCAAAACGATACCTTAAATCAGAAACTGAATCTAAAGTCGCATTTTCTATCGATTCATCTTCAAAACTTTTTTGCAAGAGAGAATGTCGAGAGCTCTGAACTGACATTTAAAGAATCCGAAGCAGATAGGAGTGAGAAGATGATTACATCTGGAGGGAAATAGAACAAAGAGTGGTGGTGGGTCAGCGTTGGATGAGTTGATAACAGAGAAAGAGAAGGCACAGGAGTGGCGTTGGCCGAGAAAGGTTACTAAAAGCAGAAGGGTTGTGGATAGCAAGTTGATGGAAGGGTTCTTCAAGAATAAAATCATTTTCATTTCATTTTGATTCCAAGAACAAAAATTTTAGATAATCGGATTAAAACATTTTCAATGCTTGGCTCCGCATTTTCTTGTAACTATAGACTTGAGTTTTAGAATTTTGATTAATTTGTGGCCTTGTCGAGGCTTTGTTTACTATTGAATCGAAGTCTAACTGAAACCAATTTACAAGCCATATAACAAAAACCAATAATAAATCGAAACCGAACCAATGATAAACCATATTGCCAGAACGATTACAAGCTAACTAATCAAAACCGTTATCGGTTTGAGATGAAACCGATTAATAAATGGTTCGATTTCGATTTATGTCCATTACATCTTGAACCGAACCAAAACCAAATCGATAAACACCTTTAACTCCCCCCACTCCCCCCAAAGGATAAACCATAGCTTTGTTTTCGCATGGAGGGATCATGCTAACGTAGGGCATTTAAATAATAAGCAGAAAAAGGAAATGTGTCTGTACAATTTGAAGATGATCAGCTGTGAGGGAGAATATCTCTTGTCCGCATATAGGTCAAAAATTGTGTAGGCAATTCAGCAAGAAGGGACTGAACAATTGATGTTTCTCCACCTGCAAGTGTTTTAAGTGAGGTTACTGCTATTTTTGATGGGGGAAAAAGAAGTGAAAGTTCGGAAAAGCTGCTTTTTTTCTTAAAGAAATAATCTGCGGTATATAGATACTTTACTTTGTACATCTCGAAATGGAACAAACTGCACTATATCACGTGATGCAACCCGTCCAGTTGAGCTCTCGAGCCTCTCATATTTATCAGCATCCAATACCTGCACAAAGATGAATCATGCTGAGATGCAAAGTGCAAGAGAAAAGTTATTGATACGAGGGTTTAGCCTACAAACTTTTCTCTTTAATTTGCTTCCAGTCAGGAAGGGGAAGTACGGGAATACAATACCTCCATTTCTTTGAAGTCAGCCCCACCAACTCCAACAATGAGAACCGACATTGGCAGATCAGATGCCTTTACCAGGGCATCCTTTGTTTCTTGAAGATCTGTTATTACACCATCCTGAACAATGGGAACAAAAATTAGAAGCAGTGGAGCATCAAGTAAAAAAAAGCATATCCCAAGCTTATCACCGTTATACCCTCGGGACATCAATTGCCATCCCTAGAATGTGCATGGGTGCGACCCACAATCTAATAATCTCTTCTTGTGATAGATATTTTTTGCCACAAAATTCGTTTTCGTAACCATATGATAAAATTTACAACATTCTCTAAGAGAAACAGATTACTTAGAAATTCAGTTCCACAAATCAATAAAGGGTGAAATCTCAGTGTCCCTTTGTGATATGCTTCAAGCAACAGGGTAACATGTCTTTGCCATTAGCATAATTTGAATGTTTCGAGCAGGTCATGTCATAGATGACTCCATATCATCTCATCGGTAAACTTTCAGCTTAAAATACGTGTGCTTAAGCGTTAAAACATTTCACACATTACAAGAATCTCATTCCACTATAAAGGAATCTAGTGGCATTTTTGTAAATTTAGTGTCATTTTGAACTCAACTTTAACACACTTCTCCTGCCTGTTGAGTTGAAATTTCACCAATGAGATAGATGGGTGTGAAGTCCTCTATAACATAAGGCATGTCACAAAGTATTCCCGACTTGAGACACTAAAAGATAGATGACTCTAGCGACATCTGTTTCTAGCACATAAAAACCTTCTTGGAAATAAACCTCCAATCGTAGGTCACACTCCACATCAATGATGAAGGCATGAACGAAGCCAGTGGAAAATTTTAAGAGGTTTAAGAGCCATTGCAAGAAATGGTAGGCCATTTTCTTACTTACCGTGATTATTAGTAGCACAAAGTACTTATTATGGTTATTTGCAAGTGAATGGCTGGCTATTGAAGCAGCACTGTTAACCACTGGCCCAAACAGGGTTGGCCCAGCAAGGGATACGTTATTAAGGGCACTTGTATAAGCCATCATGATCCCTTGGATACCTTCAACCTGGAAAAGAAAGCAAGGAAGCTGCTAAGGACACTGTTAACCTGGACATAGGAAATCTGTGCTAATTCATGTCAATGGAATAAAAATAATACAAGCCTGTTAGCTATTTTTTACCTCGCAGTGGTAATTGCTTCCGTTCAAGTTGAAGCAATGAGAAACGGGTCCATCAATTGGTCGAGCTCCAAAACCCCAGGCAGGAAAACGCTTATCTGAATCATAAAATTGCAACACCTCTCCAACCTCTAAGATTGCCTGCAAAATAATATGGAACTTCAATAACCTAGCACTAAAACAGATAAAAACTCGAAAAGAAATCAAAATAGCAAAAGACCAGTTCCTCACTCTCTGATATGCATTTGGCCGTCCTGAGGGGTCAATATAATGCAAGGAATCTGGGAGGCGGGGGTTTCCATTCGAGGCTGATAAAGAAAAATCGGATTAAATATCAGTATCTTGGCCACCTCAAAAAACCAATACATATCAGGCATGTATTGGACGATATACAATGCAAATATCGAAACTATGAAAATTGTTACCTTGAAGAACAGAAAACATGGTTTTTTTTGTTTTTGTTTTTGTTTTTTT
>NC_056561.1:44901058-44947867 GCF_013358625.1 Macadamia integrifolia | reverse complement strand
TTTTTTGGGGGGGGGTGGGTATTCTGCAAGTAGACAGCCACTATGAGAAAACCAACAAAATTGGGGAAGATGAAAAGACAGCAGTTTGGAATCACCATCTGGATAATCTCACCAAGGAGATCTCACAGGTCAAAACAGTCCAACCAGAAGTCTTTACCCATCCAATCTGTTACTTTACTTTGTAACATTGCCATCAACTGTCCATCCAAAGGAATGGAAGACAAAAAGTATATGCACCAGTCAATTTGGCCATACTTGAGACCTAGAGATCTCCATTATAAAACCCATCAGAAATTACTCCAGGCTCCAGCAAGTATTACATGTGTGTTGGGTGCGCATCCCTTCATCTAAAGGTCTAGGTATTTTTTATAGTTACAGTGTGTACACTCTTCAGGCATGGAAAGTGAGTCAATCTCAAAGTCCAATAATCAGGAAAATAAAGCAAACTTAAGTACCAGTAAAATCAATAGCCACCATGAAGTTGAGCTCGCAACCACCAGCAATATAATCCAAAAAAGTATGTTGAACATTCTCAGAATATTTGTCCACATATAGCTTGCTATTTAATGTCTGAAACATAAGTTAGCAAACTTGTCAGCGAAAGAAAAAACATTGCCAATTAATGAATGGGAGCCTACATCTGATCCAAATGACCATAACCTTGTTGGTGTAATTATGTCCACCAGCAGTTGGAAAAATAAAATTTTCTCCCACCCCATAATTGTGAAGCTTCTCCAACTCTGCCAGTGATTTCTGAAGCTTTCTGTTAGGTCCATTAAACATTAGCAAAATCAGAATCCCAGTCAATAAAGATAGAGAAAAAAAGATACCTATATATATATATATATATATATCTCCAATTACCCAATCAAATCATGTTTTCCATTGCTGTTGAAGTTGAAGCATTCTGCAATTAACGGAGAGTCCTGGACATTAGAAGTATCAAATGATCAAAGATGCAAATATAAAGAGGAACCTCAATATGCAAATACCCTAGATCCATCTCCATGACATGCTCTGCACATGTGGTACATATATCATCGAACTTAGCTAGAAAAGAAATTGGTCCATTCCTTGGATGAACCATAGCTCAAAATGCATCAACTCGAGAATCCCAACATTCTGATCCAAGAAAAATACAAATGGCTAATACAGATGGAAGGAAAAAATCACTAAGAGGTCAGGAAAAAGTCCATGAATCAGATAATTAAGACGGATTGATGGTGACATTGGGCTCGTATCCATCCAGTGAGTGATTAAGACTCAAAATGGTTCACATGTCCAAAGTGTACAACATATGTCTTGGACAACGACAAGAGGTTTGGTCTTAAACAAGGGACAATGCAAAAAATTCCTAGCTCAGGAGGAAGAGTTGCTCATGCCTTGCTTCCAACTTGCTGCATATTCAAGAATACTGGCTTCCATGTTGGATTGAGATCATTCTTTTTCACTTCTGTCTTACAAACTTGAATAGGGCTCCCACTCTCCACTATTTTCGATATTACCAAAAAGGGGTCCTGAAATACACGAAGACCATAACATTATTGTAGAAACAACATTTAAACATTACCCGAGGTGGGAATAACTAAGGACGGCCACGTACAGATTTTGAGAACAGATCCTTGTTTTCTAGATCTGTGCACCGAAAGACTATCTCTGCTGTAGTCTTTGACCCTACACATTCTTCAGCCCGAACGGTTAGTTCTCCAAATTTCTGGTGATGTGCAGATCCTTCTCCGGTTACAAGATTTAGTGTCAATGAACCAGTTGGCCTAGTAACTATCTGTGCAAATAGGAAGAAAGGCAAAAGTATGATTGCAGGTACATAAAATATGCTTCCAATAGAACCCACTGAATGACAAATAGAGGCAAAAATGCATTAGTTTGTGACTACATGTTTCCTGGAAACATATTATGTTTTCCAAAAACAAGCTAGCAACTAAATTTTCAGGCCCCGTTTCATATGAAAAAGTAAGAACAGAATCGGTAAGAGAGAGTGAGTGTGTGTGTGTGTGTGTGTCAAAAAATTCTGTCATCATTTCATATAATGGAGATTGAAAATTTCATCTGCCTTGGATCATAGTATAATTTTCCAAATAAGGATAAGTAAAAATTCTAAAAATAAAATAAATCCAAGAACTAAGAAATGCGTGTGAGAGGAGTTTGACAGACTCAGAGCATCTATATCACATGAACAAAAACATGCTCATTGATCCAGAACATCCAAGGTAGGCCACCTACAGGATTTTAAATAGAATAGAATCATTCATTGCTAGCCACCTTGTGGGATACCATTATCTGTGTCCACGTCCACATTATGCATCGATACTTTTCTCTTTAACCTATGTATTTTTTTAAGCAGGTGGCATGTTGGATAGCCTGCATCCATACAGAAACCCATACATGTCCATTTTATGCAAGTGTTTGGACAAGAAAATCCTTTGATCAGACACATGATTAAGTTGAATTTTATCACACTTCAAGGATGCATACAGATGGCACCAACTGGATGCTCAAGGTTGGCTGCCATGGTTGCCATATAGACTATGGGGAATCTGAGCTCATAATGGCATTGCAACACTGGGCTTGGCACAATGTTTTGCATGGTTCAGTCATTCAGTGATTGAAAAACAGTAAAGTCATGAGAAGGCTATACCTCAGACAAGGGACAAGTAGCCTCCCCAAGGAATTGCTGTTCATCCAGTTTAAGCATCTGCATAAGTTTGAAAGTAATCATTATTTACTATTTTGGCCTCAAAAAACCTTAATGCGTGTATCTTTTCACATGTAAAATATATCCATTTTAAGCGAAAGAGACAACCAACATATCTAACATTATCCCAATGAAAGCTCAAAATAAGGAAAAAAATAAAAATCAAGTCATCACCAGTAATTGGATTCTTTTATTTCTTTGTTTGCTCTTTGTTCTTGATGTAGGGCATACTAGGTTTTCAGATCTCTAGGCTGAACTATGAGGGAAAGATGTGGGTAATGCCTCGCAAAAGATGCGGGCAGAGAGAGAGAGAGAGAGAAATTCCATTTTAGATAGATAAGGGAGATAAATGACGAGGGAAAGAGTTTTGGAAGGTAAACAAGGGTTTAGAGAGAATTATGGTTTTAGGTACAATGAGGCTAGGATGTAAGAAATAGAAGAAAATACAAAGCTGCTCCGTTTTGGGGCTAGGAATAGTACCACAGCAGTAACTTTGAGAGAAAAGGTAGGAACAAGAGGAAGGTGTAATGCTTTGGATCCACCTAATATGCTACATGGCAGATATTTAGCATTGTTGGACAGAAAAGGGACTATTGTTAGAAAAATGATTGTAGTAGCCAATATTGAGAAAACAGCTGGTCAAATAATTAGATTGGAAAGTAACTTAAAGTAACAGTAGTCAACAACGTTAACATCCTCAAGGGTGAAAAACAGCAGAAAAGTTATGGTTATCAAGGCTGATAACCATAAAAGAGTGAGGTTAAATCTCAGGCTGAAGGGTGAATTTCCCCCCTCCTATCTTCAACCACATCGTAATTATCTAATTTTGTGAAACACCCCCCAAAAAAAAAAAAAAAAAGTTATCTTAGACTGCATTATTATTTGTCTATTGCTTGATAATGTTTTCACAATTCACAGTACAAATACTTATATTTTCAAGAGAAACTTTTTCACAGTACATGTTCATAAGTCTTAACCGCAGAGACGCACACACAGAAACAAACCCCCTCCCCACCCCTCCCTGAGGACAGCTTCTTTCAACTTCCAAAGTCACCCTAATTTTGTGATCCGAACGGCCTGTCCTGAGCTGGTTTTCTTAAGAAAAACTCAAGGAAATGAATTGAAACCACAATACCACATTCCTCATCAACATACTACACAGCACACATCTCATATATTCATGTCAATTTAGCTGTATACCAGTGATCCATTTGACTATACTTCTAAAATGACTACTTTTGGACCAAATCAAGTATGAATTGCCATTAATATGACCTTCACTCCAGCAAGATATCAGCAACAAAACAGAGGTAATTTCTGTCATCAACCCACTATACCATCCAACATAGTGAGAAAAGAAGAAAACTTCAGTTTGCTAACAAGAACTCTATCTCACAAAATCTCATCTTTTATTTTTCCCAACAAAAACCTACTACAAGCAATTGACTTTAATAAATGATGGAATCATAAAAGAAGATTTATGGATTCCAGAAGAAAGAACAATTAAAAAGAAACCTCCCATTGATTTTCCTACCAAATTTTTGCAAAGAATAAATTTGTTTTTGAACAATTATTAGAAGCCAGTTTTTTCAGTGTCTTGGAGATGGATATAAGAAATAGGTACAATCATCTCATGAAATCAAGCATATTCATAACAATTCATGACACACTGCAGAACTCATGAATACATAAAAGCATAAAATAAGGATACCTTTACTGGCATGTTGTGAAACTGTGTGTCAACATCATACACACGAAACCTGTGACACGGCACATAACAGTAAAATTGAATAAAACAATCTGTTGTTCGATGAAATAGGAGGGATAAATTGTAATGTAAGTCCACAATGATGAAACAAATATTATAGAAGCATGAAACTTACACTAAACTCTGCACAACCTCAAAATGGTAAGTTATTGTATGTTTTGTAATCCACACAGGATTTAATGAATTTAATATTACTTCAGTGCGTCCAATCTCATCAAGTTTTCCATCTCTTCCTTTTGCATAAAGAACTGCCATGGGGTCACTCTACAAACAAAATGGAACTTCTAAGATGGCCGGCTAACATTACTGCAGCAATGTAAAGATTTCCATAATCCATGAATCATGATTGCAGCTTTAACAATGACATTGTAAATCATGGTGATACAGAGCCTAGAATAAGCAGTAAAGCTACAAGAAAATGGGAGCTAATAAAATAGTATAACACTGATGCCAATGCAAAAACAAGATGCTACCTCCTTAGGGTTGTGGAACAAAAATGAAAGCAAAATGAGTGAAGTGGAATGCCATTTTAGAAGTATTCTTTGTTCCCTAAACTGTATATTTCATGTGCTTTTGATGCAAGTTGATACCTCTAAATTAATTTTCTGCTGTGAACCCAATCATTAAAATCCAAATGATTCCAAGCCTCCTAGATTTTTTTAGACCATTACTGCCAAATTTGAACACTTCTACTAAATCAGAAACAATACTAAACAGTGCGCAGATCCAAACAAAAGATCCACAGGAGAAAAGAAGAAGGAACGAAAATGATCAATAGAGAGTAGTACTCTACTCGGTCTCTCACTCATATTTACATGTAACTAAGAAGATGCACAAGAACAATTTATGCGCCAAGTCCTGACTATGTCCGGACCACAATGCTCATTATAAAAAATTTCATATACCACTACCCCTGCTGCCCTGCAGCAGAACTGTGTATATATTCACAATCACCAAAAAGTTCATTTTGGCAAATTAAGGGAGCATACCACAATTATCCAAATGTACTTGTTCGAAGCACATCGCACTGGTTCCAAATATTTAAGTAAATGGAATGGTTTACGAAATGACCATAGGAGAGATTGTGAGAAAGATATGCATAGTTTAGGCCTTGTCCCAAGTATGGCCTCAATAGAGCAGATTGAAGGGCTAGGATCTTGTTGAATGGTGTATGAAATCTTAAGTTCTGCAGTTAAACTACTCCGCAGAGTTCTCATGGACAACTTCAGTTAACCACCCCGGTGCCTCAGGATCCAAATTACCAATTTGTGCACTAAGTCTAACTCAGTCCAAGAGGACATAAAACATACATTTATTTACTAACCTGTATAAGTCAATTGGAGAATCATTGTAAATCACTCAACGAGAATTTAGATAATCTTCTCATCAATTTCTGTAATAACCACTATCCATGTCTATGATTTTGAAACTTATTCCCAAAGCTTCGATGATTTTTACAAGAAATTGGCAAGTCTTCAACTTTCCGTAGGTTTCCATTTCCTAGGGTGCTGATATGAAGCTAGAAGTTGAAATTTCAAATTTTACGTATAAAACTTACTATCCCATGTTACCACCTTATAACATGAAAGAAAACATAACCAACATACCATGCTTCAGGTAAAGCTATTTCCAGACAAAACAGAACAGTAGGCTAGGGAAACCTCATAATGACCAAGGCAGAAAAAGTTAGAGCTACAATCTAAGGGCCTGTTTGATAACGTTTCTGTCGTTTCTGTTTCAAGAAACGGCAGAAACATAAATTTCCGTTTCTAGAAACATAAACGGAATTGAAGGTGTTTGATAAGTCATGTTTTTAGAAGTCAATAGTAACCAGTGAAAGAATGGCCACAAGTCGTTTCCAGAAATGGCGAAACAAGTTGAACTTGTTTCGCCTGGGTCGTTTCTTGAACCATAAATAAGTAAAAATTTCTATTTCTATTTCTGAAAATAAGTGAAATAAAACAGTTTTATCAAACGCTTTTTACTCCGTTTCTGCTGTTTCTGGAAACAGAAACGGCAGAAACGCGTTTCTTGAAACGTTATCAAACGGGCCCTAAGATGTTGATAGAGGTTGCAGCGGTATACAAATTAAAAGCCTTACCTCCTTTTCATACAGTGGTTAATGTTAAACCAGAAATTATAAAGGCATTTTTCCCATTTTGGATGAAAGGAGTTATCTGTTTAAGGGCAAAGGAAAATTGGAATGAAGTATAAGGAAAAACAGAAACAACAAAAACCCAACTACAACAACTCAAAGAGGAGCACTGCCGTCAACTACAATCCTTGGTCGCTGGCTAAACTGATATCCTAACCTGCTGAAAATGTTGAGTTCCTTATGTCCATAAACCAATGATGAAAATGAATGATGCGATATTATCAAATTGTTTACCCTTATCAACAATCATGTGCATCTTAGAACAATCAGCTTGTATGTTGGATCGCCTCTTCATATAGATCACATGTTTCCTGGTCTTAATTCCATCTACCACCAACTGTTATAATTTGAAAAAAAATAAAGCTCTGGACAAACAAGCCTTAATAGTTTCACCCTGGCCAAAACTGGGCACCCTGAAACTAAAATTATAGGAGGCAATGAGCGAGCATATCTGTTTCCTTCCAACATATATGTAATCAATATCACCCTTTTAAGGATATGATTAGAAATGATATGAAGAATAAAAATAACAAGGGACACAATAAATTAATGGTATAAGTCGCAAATTTAAGCAACAAACCTTGGATAACACATCCCGATCTCGCAAGTTTGATGCAGTTAGTGATAACTGTTGACAAAAAAAAAAAAATTTCAGGGGCCATATCAGCACTTAAATAAGTTTAGAGTGTAATAAACACATTTTTTTAAACTATCGAAACATGAAAAGTTAGTTACAACGAATACATAAATCTCAAGCATCACGTATGTGCTCAAAATGACAGCATCCTCCAGCTAAGCCTCCCACAATCCACCATGCAAATAATACAAATATTCATTGCTAGTGAAAGGCCCAAACTTCAATTAGCAAAAACAACCACAAATTAAGGAAGAGCAGTAAGAACTCTTCATTCACATGTATAAGTGATTGAGAACAACTAAGTTGAAGAATGCCTCAACAGAAAGTAAATTCTAAAAAAAATAAAAAAATCCATATCCTACAATGGAAATTTCAAAGCACCACACAGCTCCGAATATTGAAACAAAGTAACACATCAAGCAATCAACCATGAAATGTAACAAAGTTGGGATGCCATTGACAGGAGACAGACAGAATTCCATGTTTATGTATTACTTTCCAGTTAGCGTATGATCTTTCACAGTGGCATAGAGATTGTATTGTTAGCTAATATAATCTGAACAACAATGGCAAGGAAACTGTAATATATCAGATGCAGTTTCCATAGGTACCGATCAGTGATTTAAATCTAAGCCAACCCCAAAAGAGTCAACCAAGGGGTTTATGGAAATAATTACTCCAGTATATGAGTATACAAGAAGGGGTCCGTTGCTTAGAGCAATGGTAATGGTTCGGGCTGCCAAGGCAAATGCCCAGGTTTGAATCTTAAAAAATGCCAAAGGCTAGGACCGACTCCAAACTCACCCCTCCCAGGACCCCACATAGGTGGGACCAGCACTGGGTGATGACCCTTAGTATATGAATATCCAAGTAAAAAAATATCTAATGACAGATTTCGTTCAACTCTACAAATCAAATGAAAGCATGAATCGAAGAGTCATACCATTCCCAATATCTACCAAAGGGAAAATGAAAGAGGGCCTGCTCTCTTGCAAATGGATAATGGATTAAAGCGGAATGTGGACACTTGGACTTCTACATGCATATATACTTAACTATGCCTTTTCCCAATACATATGAGTACATTATTTTTTGTCCTTTTCATCATTAAAATAGATGAGCACATAATATTGTACATGCTTTAATTCAGAGATTCATATCACAAAAACAAGAAGCCTTTTCCCAACAACATGCATGGATGCCCAAATAAATATGTGCATAGGAACTGAGGATGGAGAAGTTACACCTTTTTATTCTAAAACATTCTCAGTTTGAGCCAGGTACAGAATGCCAGTATATAACTGTCATTTTTGTATCGATAATCAAGGCGTGGGGTAAAACGGTCCATCCACCTGAACTTATGGACTAATTGTTCAGAGTTGTCCAAAGAATTTGACAACTTTGGCTCAGGCTAAAACTGAAACAGGAGAAGTGAACAACATGACGGCAGCAAAATCCTCAAAAGGCATTTTTGAGGCTTGAGCTCAAAGCATACTCAGGTTCACCAAAGAACCCAAGTTCCAAATTTAAAGCACAACATGCAAATGAATGACACATTAACATGGCATGGATGACAGACACCCTTTTTCCATGCCTAAGGTGAATGGTGTGCACCTCATGAGAATGTGACTTGACAAAATAATAAAATTTCAGAAAACCAAAATATATCTTCCCCCACCAAACTCTGAAGCCCAACAGCTATTAATATAACTTGCCTTTGTGGGCCAAGGAAAAAACAAAGGAAGGGGTTTTCTTCTCATTTTGACCAGAAAAAAAAAACTGTCCCATGAAAAAATATGAATAGAGCGAGACTAACTTTGCAGGCAAATTTTAAAACCTGTGGGTAATGAGCCAAAGTGGAACCATAGACAGAACAGAACAGAACAGGGGGGGAAAAAAAAATGGTTGGGACCGACTCCAAAAATGTTTACTATGCATTACATAGGCAAAAACCAATCCCCTAATTCCCCATAAATGTTTGACTTTGACTCTAATGTAGATAGGGGGAGGTTAAAGGCAGCACAAGCCTGTCAGATTTTCCCCCATCAAGCCAGCATACTTGGGCCCATGTTGTGATAATACTTAGGCCCTTATAGCCAAGCTTATTCTGTCATATATCAGCAGCTCGTCAAAGAGATATTTAGCAGATTTCTGGGGGCCATTACTATGTTTTTATTGGTCTTGCATGGGAGACTTTTTGTTAGCTTTATTTTTGTTTCTATTTTGATTTAGATCCTGACTTTATGTTACTAATTTGATGTTGTTTCTATTTTGTAGGGTTTCCAGAAGCAAGGCTATCTTGTATCTAGATTCTATAGAAATGGAAGTCAAAGATTGTGCTAGATTCTCCTCCCCACGCAATAGTGGCTCTAGTTGGTTCTTTTGAAAGTATAATAAAAGATGGGGCTTTCTACCAGTCCCTACGATTTGAGTTTTTGAAAAAAAAAGAAAGTGTGATGTTGCTGCTGTGAGACAGTTTTGGTGAAAGACCAAAGGCCTATGAGAGACAGACCAGGGACATAGGTGAGAGGCCTTGGTCATATCCCCTTTTACCCCATTTCTTCCTCTTCTTTTCTCTTAACTATTTCATTGTTCTGTAAAAGCTTTCATCTGAGAGGAACCGAGGCCAATATCTTCAGTAACTGTTGCTGTTAGTCATTAAAAGACTGTACAGCTGGTTCTCCATCAAGTTCTGGTTAAAGACTCAATACCATAACCTGCGGCTATTGTTCCGGTGTTTTACCGCAATAGACTTCAAGCCCACGAAACTCCAGATCCAGCCATCAACTTCACCCATGTTTTGACACTGTAACACCCTCCTTTAGGCCCTTCCCTCGATGGTGGTTTCAGTTTCATCCAATGGATGAATAATGTTGTATGCACATCCCCTGATTCATCCATCAGAATAGGCTGAAATTTTTAAGAGTTATTCCGAGTACTAGTGTACTACCCTTGACTGGGAGTATTTCCCCATCTAAGGACCCTAGTTACTAACTCTGAAAACCAGTTGGTTTTTTAATTGTTGGCCTACTTTCTGTCCTGCGATAGACCAGAACTTGGTACTGTTTGACTCTCCTGTGGCTGGAGTTCATACGAAGGCACTGGTTAAGCATCATTGACACTTTGACAGTTATAAGAGAAAAGAAAAAAGAGAGGTTAAATACCTTACTCTTCACCTACAGTATAGGTATTTTTGTTATTCTCCATTGCTGGAACTGGTGGTATGGTGTATGGTTGTTCGTGTGGGTGATCCTACTGTGGGCTAGGTTCGTAGTTGTCTATGCGAGTCCTAGCATTACATCAGACTCTTACTAGAATTCCTAATTTGAATCTAGTTACTAGATTTCCTGTTTTGAATATAATTACAGTTTTAGAAACTCCGATGAGTGCTTAATCCCGTTCACGAAAGAGGGAAAAAAAAACACACACACACACATAAAAATACTAGTTTACGAATTAAACCCTAAAAAAGACTCCTAATCTTTATTAGACTTTCTGAAATATTAATCCCATCACAGATTGACACTCTATTACTAGTTTGTCACAACTTTCCAGATATAGTTTGCAATATATTGGTCATATTGCAGAAGTTAAATCAATGAGCTTCCAAACAGCACCAAAATCTCACAGAACGAAGACATATTAACCATCCAAACATAGACCCAAAGGAAAAATGATGGAAATAACTATTTTCCTATTATCTCCTAAACACCAAAACTGCTCCAATTAATTATCAAGCCATAGGAATCCTTTTCTAGGATGCCCCCCACATCACTAACCGATGGTTGGTTCAATGTAACCTTGCTAACACAAGACTATTATAACATGTGGGTTACAGTGTTGACATTCTGAACCTAAAACAGTTTCTGTTCTATAACAATGCCATTTTTGTCCACACTTCTTTTTAATGAGAACAGCTAAACAATCCCGATGCAGACATGTAAACAGTCATCACAAAAATAAATCAGTGCAGGTTTTGCAAGATATATTTTTGTGTCTGTGAGAGAAATGGGATTTGAACTAGTTTGGTTAAATATTGTAATGCTTATGACATGAACAACACTCTATTTTCAGTCTCTATGACATATATATTATGTATGAGTGAACAGTGTGGCGAGGCCATGGGAGTGTAGGACACAATTTATGATGAAAAATTCCTCCCTAACTGCTTCCTTGAAAATCCACAAGCTTGCTTCATACAAGTCAGTCATTATTCCAGTCCAAGTTCTATCTTCGACTACAATAAACAGGGACAACCTTATTCCTCCGTGACCGTAGGTGACATTAATGCAATGACTTAGCAAATTTATTCAACTTATTAGTGGAATTCTTTGAGAGATTTTGTGCCCTTCATTTCCTCATGTTATTATTCGCTATTAAGCAGCACACAATCTACAGACTCCATGGGGAAGTAAAAAAAAAAATAAAATACCCATAATTGGATAGGTTTAGGTTTTACTTCTCTAAAGGGAAATTTTCGAGTTAAAGTAAGCTCACTAGACACAGAAATGAATAGTTCGCTCTTAAATTCCAGAACGTAACCTCTTAAAATATCCCAGCTATCTACGAATCAACAACAATTATCTTAAAACAAATTCTCAAACTAAAATGGCGACTCGGTTTCCATTTGGATCTCAGGAACTCACTCGATGAAATTCCAACTATATAAAGAGAAACCTCATGCGATCTATATCCTCTAATCAACATAAATTAGTTACCGCAACCTGATTAAAGGCCACGAGAAAAGAAAAAGCAGAAAAAGGAAGGGCGAGAAGATAGATGCAGTAGGGTCAACACTTAAATTGAACAGCAGGAAGACGAACCTCGATCTGAGTAAAAAGGCCGTGGTATCCCCGAGAATTCAAGAAGTGGTCGACAGCGTCGTTGGGGCCGCCAGCGTGATTGTTGTGAGAAGCAGCTGTGCCTCCGACAGCAGATCGACCACCGCCGTCATCGGAGCAGCAGTTCCCCATCCTCGTTTGCAGCGTCGGAGATAGAAAGTAAGTGAAACTGAGCTCGTCTTCTTATTATTTGAAATGGATACACGATATATATATATAGCTTTGCGAGTAAATCCGCGTCAGCTGTCAAGACTCAAGTGTGCCCGTCACTCCTTCACTCTGACAAGTTAGAAGAAAGTGGGTGAGGAAATGAAACGAGGGAAAGCGTGTTGAACTTGAAGGTTGAACCGTTGAATTGAAATTGAGTTACAGGGTTAGACCGATAGCTTACCTTTTTTTTTTTTTTTTTTTTTTTTTTTTGTAACGATCGATAGCTTAGTTGACTCAAGTCTACGGTGCACTTACTGCGTTCCCCTCTTCACGATGACCAGCGTTCTAAAACATGGAATCGGCCCTCAGATTTGAGAACTCATCAATTCTCACCGCCCAACTTGCTCAAATAGCATTGGACGGCTGGGAACACCTCGGGTACATGTTCAAGTCCTCCTAATTTTTTTATGCGCATTGGAACATTGGGTGTGTTTGAGAGGAGTCGGATCCTTTATTAAATGGTTTCAATTTAATGGTGGTAGGATGGGAGACATGTCATAAAAAAAAATTAAAAATTGTATGTAAATCTTTCATGTACAAGGAAATGTCTAAAATTTCAAAATACCTTCCTAAGTATGCATATGGTCGAATATATATTCTTAAGCATATAAATAAGGGAAAATTACGCCACCCCCTCTCCCCTGAAGTTTGTCGAAATTATACATGTATCCAAGATTTTGAATAAATTACATCCCTCTCTCCTATAAAAAATATCTATCTTTTAAGCATATAAATAATCAAATATCTATTCTTAATTATGCACACAAATACTTAAATATAAAATTTCCATTCCTAGGCATACAAATAAGTCTAAATTTTCATTTTTCATACTTTTTTCTTTTTGTCAAAGCAAATATTTATTAAAAGAAAGATGCCCGAGAGAACCTCCTGACATCAACAATGGAGGGATTTACAATAAAGGGGGTGGATGTAATTACCATACATGGCATAGCTTAAGCTTCGCAACTCCATAGGCTAAGAAATCAACTAGAGAATTAAGATCTCTTCTGATGTGGCGAAACAAAACCAACACAAAGGACCTAGATAGACAAATGATATCCTTTGCGAGAGACTTGCTGCCCAGTCCAGGGATGATAACAATCCATTCAAAGTTGCGATTGTAGGTTGGCAATCAAAATTAATGACAATCCTTCACAAGCCAATGCTCTAAGCCATGAGCATGTTGTCACGAATTGCCTCAAATTCAGTTACAGATGCCGATAAGAAGTGACCCCAACATTTTCTTACCACCACATAAAGACCTCGTGAGTCCCAAAGAATGGTGCCCCTACCACTGATGTAAGAAGTACCATGAACCATCGATGAAGATGGTGTGTGGTGTATTGTTGATTTTTGGGAGGGAGGTTATGGATTGGTACAAGGTGAACTGTGATGAAAAATAAATATGGAACGATTCATGAAGATCGATAAGCATGCACGACAAATACTACAAAGACACGTTTTAGACATACCTGAATCCATGGCCGAATAAAGAACTCCTCAAAGTCTTCTCGTATGCTCCTCGTACAACATAATCAATGTTGGTCTGGTCTATCCTCTTTCCCTTTTGCTTTAGGTCGTTAGTCTCACTTAATGGGTCAATGATAACTATAAGGGTAAGGGTAGGGACCAACCCTGCAATAAAATTAGGGTTTCCTCTCCATTAAATAAACAATATCTTAGGTCCACACATGGTAATAAATATTTCATACTATTAAGATGTGCTAATAGAATCCAATATCTCTATGGATATTACTTACCATTATTGGATTATTTATGTTTACTCCATCTATAGTCAACACCACTAAATTGGTTTTAGAAATAAATCTTGGATTATGCTAGCCCACCTAATGAAAATCTTACAATCTCCCACTTGGGCAGCATATGTTACAAGTTTTACATTTTAAAATTTATTTAAAACGATTCTCTAGTTTAGATAAACTGAATGTGGTCACAAACAAAACAGTGTCGAATGAAGTGCACCTTAAACCAAATGCCTTGATCCGAATGATAATTACAAACACCCAACCATATTAATCATCACATCTAAAACGATATGAGAGCACACACATTAAAGTGCTTATAATATCACCAACTTGGGTTGAATAGTATGAAAGTGTGGTATGAAAATAACATGCAATAGTGATCATCATGTCTATTTTCCAAATTGGTCCTGGTTCGAAAACCAAATGAGCCCTATGAGACAGATACCGAAGGTCTCATTAACTACAAGCGTCTCCCAAACGCTCAAGCTTCAATCAAAGAAGCTCATTGGGACTGGGTCCGGATATCCCAAAACACTAGCACTAGACCTCAATCAAACGAGGCTTTGCTAGCGACTGGATATGTGTGTATTGACTAGAACCTCATATACCGAATGAGGTAAATACACCACATATAACCTCAATTTTCTGTAGGAGATAAATAAATAAGTGTATACACATAAACAAATGGCCATAATCAAAATGCATATATATTATTGAGAACAATAATAATGCATCATATATATAAAATAAAATTGAAAGTCAAATGCAAACATATTGAGCAAAACTCCCACTAATAAAATGCATAAAAAAGAACTAACAAGTCCCATATTAGTGACATGCTCTTTAAAGAGTTTTGGAGTCAAGCCCTTAGTAAGATGATCTGCAATCATGTTTTCTGTAGCAATCTGTTCAATTGTAATCTATGACTCTTGAACTTTCTCTTTGACTAAAAAATACTTAATGTCAATGTGTTTAGAGTCTGAAGTACTTTTACTATTATGAGAGAAACGAACCGCAGCAGAATTGTCATAGAACATCCTCAATGGTTTAGATATAGAGTCAACAATCTGTAGCCCTGAGATAAAATTCCTTAACCATAAAGCTTGAACAGTGGCTTCAAAACACGCCACATACTCTGCCTGCATAGTAGAAGATGCAATGAGTGTCTACTTAATACTCTTTCAAGATTTAGCCCCACCTGCCATCATAAAAACATATTCAGAAGTAGACTTAAGGTCATCTAGACATCCTAACAAAATATGCATCAGTGTAACCGACTACATCAAGTGAATCAGTTCTTCTATAAGTAAGTATAAAATCCTTAGTACCCTGCAAATATTTCATGACTTTCTTAGCAGCTACCCAATGTGCTTCACCAAGGTTGCTCAAATATCTCCCAAGTACACTAATAACATAGGCAATGTCAGGCCGTGTACAAACTTGAGCATACATCAAACTACTAACAGCAGATGCATAAAGCTATGTTCTTCATCTGATTGTGCTCCAATTCTGTATGTGGACATTGAGACTTGCCAAATTTGTCTCCTTTTATAACTGGAGCCTTACTAGGGGAACATGCTAACATATTAAACATTTTTAATACCCTCTCAATGTAACATTTATGAGACAAACCAAGAACGCCACAAGACCTATCACGATGAATCTCAATGCCCAAAACATAAGAGGCCTCACCAAGATCCTTCATATCAAAGTGACTTGATAATAATCGTTTTGTCTCATGCAAAAGACCAACATTATTGCTAGTAAGAAGAATATCATCAACATAAAGCACAAGGAAAATAAACTTACTCCTACTGATCTTCAGATAAATACACTGGTCCACGAGATTTTCTTTGAAACCACAAGAAGTGATAACTTCATCGAACTTAAGATACCACTTTCTAGATGCCTGTTTCAAACCATAAATAGATTTCTTGAGTTTGCACACAAGGTGCTCTGTATCAACTTGCCTGAAGCCAAGGGGTTGATGCATGTAAACATCCACGTCAAAATCTCCATTTAGGAAAGTTGTTTTTGACATCCATCTGATGAAGTTCCAAATTAAAATGTACTACTAAAGCCATGATGATTCTGAAAGAATCTTTTGTCAAGACTGGTGAGAATGTTTCCTTGTAATCTATGGTCTCTCTCTGGCTGAATCCTTTTGCTACAAGTCTGGCCTTGTAATGCTCAATTTCACCTTTAGAGTTTCGTTTGGTCTTGAAAATCCATTTACAACCAATCGGTCTACATCCTTTTGGTAATTCAACCAAATCCCAAAAATCATTAACAAACATAGAATTCAATTCATCTTGCATGGCAACCATTTACATTAATGAATCGGGATCATTGGCAGCCTAGTCAAAACTGATTGGATCTGAATCCAAAGTAACATCAAATTCATGTTATTGTAAATAAACAACATAGTCATCATATATGGCAGGCCTACGAGTTCTCTCTGATTTCCTCAAGGGAACATCAGCAGCAATATGGTCCTGAATCTCATCAACAACAGGGGGTGCATGCTCAGTCACTATAGGTTGCACAAGTTCTTGAGTGGGGACATTCTCTTGTTCAATATGGGGCTGTAATACAGTAGACGGCAGTATCACAGGCATAGGTACAAGAACACATTCATCCTCAAAAACAAAGTTACGTGGTTGAACAGACTGAAAATCTAGATCATCCTCAAAGAAAATTGCCCGATAGAATGTGTAGGACAATAGAATCTATATCATCTTGATCTTTCAGAATAATCGATAAAATGACTACTAATGGTCCTTGGATCAAGCTTCCTCATATGAGGATTGTAAGGTCTCACCTCTGCACCACATCCCCATATATGAAAATGAGATAAATTTGGCTTCTTACCAGTCCACAATTCATAGGGAGTTATGGGAACAGACTTGCTATGCACTTTATTCAAAATATATACTGATGTTTTCAAAGCATCACCCCATAAGAAATCAGATAAAGTTGAATTACTTATCATGCTTCTCACCATATCCATAAGGGTACGGTTTCTCCTTTCAGCCACCCCATTATGCTCAGGTGAACCAAGCATAGTGTACTGAGCGTCAATACCACATTCTTGTAAGAATCTGACAAATGGTCCAGGGTTACGCCCAGTTTCATCATATATACCATAAAACGATCCACCTCGATCATATCTCACATTTTTTTATCTTCTTTTCCCTTTTAAGTTCTACCTCTGCTTTAAAAACTTTGAAAGCATCTAAGGATTCAGATTTTTCTTAAATAAGGTAAATAAAACAAAAACGGGAAAAATCATGTATGAAAGTAATAAAATATTTGTATCCACCCATGGTAGTAGGAGTGAATGGACCACAAATATCAGTATGAATCAGCTCCAATGCTTCATCCTTCCTGGTTGCACCTTTCTTTTTAGCTCTAGTGTGTTTCCCCTTTATGCAATCAATACAAATTCCAAAATATGAAAAATCCAATTGAAGAAGTGTACCATCCTTAATCAATCGTTCTATCCTCTGTCTAGAAATATGTCCTCAACGTTTATGCCATAACATAGAAGAATTTTCATCAAATCTAGCACGTTTAGGATTTGTAACCACATAATTCACAACAGAATAAGTGTTGGCATATTTGGAAGAACTGATACCCAAATCAAATTTATAAAGACCATTACATAACAAGGCAGATCCAACCATAAAAGAACCATAATAGAGAGTAAGTTTCCCATTGCCACTGTTAAAAATGTAACCACAACTGTCAAGTTTAGATACCTAAACAAGTTTTTGTCTAAACGACGGTACATAAACCACATAATTCAAATCCAAAACAAAATCAGTGGATAAAAGCAATCTAACTACTCTTATGAATTCAACTTTGGTCTTCTCTCCATTCCCCATGTAGATCATCATCTCTCCCTCACTTGATTTCCTCTTGCTTCTTAATTTCTGCAAACAATTAGTGATGTGAATAGTTGCTCTAGTATCAATCCACCACGAATCAGGGGAAACATCTACAAGATTTGATTCAAGACACACTAGAGCTAAAGATGTTCCTTTCTTTTCAAGCCATTTCTTATAGCCATAGCAATCTGTCTTCCTATATCCATCATTTTTGTAGAAGAAGCACTTTCTCTTAAAAGCCTTAGTATTTGGTTTCAGATGCTGATCGATTTTCTGTTATATTTTTTCTGATTTTTCTTACTTGTTGCCTTTCCAATTTTTCTTGAATTTCTTCTTACCCCAATTATTAGAAACAAAATAAGCAGAATTAAATTTTTTCCTTCTTCTTTCTTTCCTCTTCCTGTACCAATATGGAAGTCATGTCCTCAAGATTTCAATTCAATTTTTGTGCATTATAGGAGGTCTTAAGATTATCAAGTGATGATGGAAGCGATTGCATTATTTGCCACACAAGGAAAGAATCAGATATCTTCACTTCCATCTCGCCCAACGTGGCAGCATAATTGGTCATTTTCATAATATGATCACGTACTCCACTTGTGCCATCATATCGAGTGGATGAGAACCACTTCAAATATGTTCCATTCTCAGCCTTATCAAATTTGGTAAACTTTATATTAACGGCTGCAAGGAAATCCTTAGCATTTTCTTTCGAAGGCACACTATTCTTAGTAGTATTGTTCATAGTATGTTTCATAACAATTATGCACAATCTGTTGGATTCTTCCCACTTTTCATAAAGTGCTTTTGCAGTAGCATCACTCTTAGTTGTGGGCTCGGGGGGCTTATCAGTTCTTAGGGCATAATCGAGTCTCATGATTGCAAGAGATACAGTAAGAGAGTCTATCCACTCCTCAAAATTGGAACCATTCAGGACTTTGATGGAAGACAATTGGGAAGTCATAGCTGGCAATAATAATTACCAAAATTTTACCAAAACATACAATATGTAATAACCAAAAGCATATCAACATCCCAATAATATAATGAAAACTGACTAATTAGGGCTTATTAATCAGATTTATCCCAATACCAATTTTAACAACTGTATGAAAAACACAAACTAGGAAAAGATCCGGCATCATTGGGGTCACACCTATGGTGGCAAGATCGCCCAACATGCAGTGGAATCTTTTACATATAAGACGAGTTGCCAAAAAAAAAAAAACAACACCATATTGTAGATTCTGTCACCTGTGGTGGCAAGACAAGAACTTCTAAAATAGTGAAGCTCAAAACGTCACCCTCACACTATCAAGCAAAATTGACCAAACGAAGACTCACCTGTGTTGACAAGAGCACATCGTTTGCCATATGGCTTTCTTAACTGCAATCCATCCGGATGATCTATAGTGATTCCGCATCTTCATGAATTAGCCCACTAAGTGGAAGTCTAATCTCTAAAATTATGAAAACTCTACAGACCTGAATTGCTATTGTAGGTCCATTATATTTTTAATAATTTTCCTCAAAGAATTGCACAATAATATGGAACACAAAAGCACATAATTTTTTTTTGAATATATAAAATCTTAAATGTTCCTATGGTGACAGATCATAACAACATCATATGCATAACAATTCCATATCATGACAAAATATAACATCATGGATTGCATAATAATTCCCTATAGTGACTGAATCAAATAGCACAAGAATTAATATGAAATGACAAAATTATATATATAACGTGCTATTTGATTCAACCAAATGTCACAAAAAGTAAATCTGTAAATAATTATGCTTTATAGTTATGTCATGAGTCAATCAAATTAAAACTCATGACACATTTTTATTTTATTTTATTTATTTTTATTTAATAAAAAAATATAAACTTTTTGTATGATTTCTCAAAAGAGAAACACGGTTTCTCAAAATAGAAATAATCAGTAAGAAGTAAATTTTTTTTTTTAATGTACATTAATGCTTGTCAATTCCAAAGCCAATAAAAAAATATAAACTTTTTTGTACGATTTCTTAAAAGATAAACACAGTTTCTCAAAAAAAAAAAAAAAGAAAGGAAACAATCTGTGAAAAGTAAATTTTTTTTTTTTAACGACTTAACTTAGCAAGTTTTGTCTTTTAGTAATAATAATATATATATATATATATAATATTACTTTTCTCTTTTCTTCAAAACAAAACGTGGAGAAGAGTAAGGGTTTCTCTTACCGTCACTGACAGTACACTAATATATATTTTTACCTTTCTTCCCAAAACGACCTGAGGAGAATAAATTGATTTTTATTACTAGCGGTACAGCCGATCTCGGTAATCAGTGGCACCTAGATCCCTGGCAAACGTGAATCCATGACTTTTGGATTCATCAATTGTCGTAACATATATTTATTTATTTGTCTGACCATCTGAATCAATACAATAATAATACAAAAAATAATGTGTATTTATACAGCCTATCGATTTTTTATGAACGAGGCTCTGATACCATTAATGAAAAATAAATACGAAACGATTCATGAAGATCGATAAGCATGCACGACAAATACTACAAAGACACGTTTTAGGCATACTTGAATCCATGGCTGAAGAAATAACTCCTCAAAGTCTTCTCGTATGCTCCTCGTACAACGTGATCAATGCTGGTCTAGTCTACCCTCTTTTCCTTTTGCTTTAGGTCGTTAGCCTCACTTAATGGGTCAATGATAACTATATATAAGGGTGAGGGTAGGGACCAACCCTGCAATAAAATTAGGGTTTCTTCCCTATTAATGAAACAATATCTTAGGTCCACACATAGTAATAAATATTTCATACCATTAAGGTGTGCTAATAAAATCCAATATCTCCATCGAGATCACTTACCATTATTTGATTATTTCTACTTACTCTATCTATAGTCAACACCACTAAACCAATTTTAGAAACAAATCTTGGACTATGCTAACCCACATAATTGGAAATCTTACAAACTGATCATTGTATTGAGGTGGGCGTTGGCGTTGACCTGTAGAGATCATAGTCGTGAAAGCAACATAGGTTGAAGATATGGAGGGATGGTGGAATTCAAAGCTAGCGCGGTTCCTTATTTCCAAGTATGCCAAATGATGGAGCTCCAAACAAGGTCCAAGTTGGATGTAGAGGTGGCCCCTTTGAGCTTGTATTGGATGAAGTCATACCAGTCTGGGATTGTGTTGCCTTGGAAGTCCAAGATATCAATGCCAATAGATGAAAACTTCCAACATGCAGCAGTATGCTCGCATTCTATCAACGCATGGATTGTGGTTTCATCACTAACGGAGCATAGGGAACATAAGCCTCCATGCCCTATCCCTCTTGAGAGTAGCCGAGCTCTCGTTTCCAAGGCTTTGGCTGGATATCCATTTTTCAGATTGCATCCCATAAATGGTATGTGGTGGATGAAGATGGATTGCTGGTACAATGGGCATTGGTGGAGAGGCACACATATTATGCAGATATCATAATGAAGATACAATGAATCTTATTTGTCTATCATACAAATTTACATTGGGGTAAAGTCTTGGCATGCAATCATTGCCCAACACTGTGTCTACCTCTCTTCTCAGCCCCATGGAAAAGTTCCTTACCCCTTCATAAAAACTAGCTACGTGCCCAAACCCTACCATTCACATCATATCTATTTAGGGAGAGGGTTCTACCAAAGACAACGAAGCCTCTACACTAGCACACGAGCCAATGGAAACATTAGTAGATAAAGCATCAATAAATATGGGATTTTCGCATTCAATTAAGAGTAAGACTGTCATTTTGTCCCCGTTATGTCTAAGCATGGCACCGTTTGATAACGTTTCTACTGTTTCTGAGTCTAGAAACAACAGAAACGACTTTTCACGTTTATGGAAACAAAAAATGATTTTTTGGTGTTTGATAAACCTGTTTCTGGAAACGTTTTTTACAGACATAATGCCACTAAAAAACCCAATAGTATCATCGGATGCCCGAAAGGGAGAGATGGTTCAGTTACCTCTTTTTAGATTTAAATAATTGAGAGATTTATCAGGCACAATAACCTTTTTTTTTTTCTTTCAAATTCGTTTATAAAAATGACGAAACAAGTTCGACTTGTTTCATCAAAGTCGTTTATTGAATTGTAAATATGCATAAATTTTGATTTATGTTTCTAGAAACTGGTGAAACGAAACAATTTTATCAATCGCTTTTTAGGTCGTTTCTCCGTTTTTAGGAACAAGAAATCGCAGAAATAGCAGAAAAGAAACATTGTCAAACGGTGCTTAAGGAGTTGAAATTTCCAAATTACCCTTACCCGTGGCAAAAAAACAGAGGGTATTTGCGCGTCTATGACAGCGCTTTTTCTTGCCCGACTGCAAACGTTCTGCACGTAACGTTAGGACGTTACAGAAGCGCTATATATCCTAAAAGATCTAAATGTGGCTTTCGAATTTCCAATTCCTTTTATCGAGCTTCTGATAGACACTGCAAACTCGCAAGACCTGTCTGAAGGCTTGAAAATTCCTCAGAGGGAACAATATATCAATCTGATCATAGAAGAAGACGATATCGAAGTAGGTAAAAGTTAAATCTCTAGATTATTTTGCAGTTCTTCCCTCCCCCTTTCTAGGGAAGTGTAAGGAGATAAGTCTGTTTGTTAATTTGCATTTTCAGCATCTTACAGTTTTGTAGATGCGAACTCTTTATACTCGGATTTCATCGTCATCATCATCATTTTTGGGTACTGAACCAAACACACAAAAAAACCAGATATTATGGACTGCTGTCATTTCTTTGGGGAATCCAGATGCGTGAGGGAGTGGGGCAAACCCAATTGTTGGTTGCAGCTTTCTCTAGTGATTTGGAATTGATTTTGTCTGACAGTGCTAGTGTTTGATGAACTTCATGTGATACATGTATTTATCTGTGGAAGTGAATTGTAGTGTTTTGAAAAGGGGGGGGGGGTAATGACGCATGGAATAAGTAATTGCTTTGCTTTCATCGGGAATGTTCATTAGGTGATTCATCAAGATTTAGAGATTTCAGTGATGTTTGAATCACTTGGAAAGAATATCAAGAAATTGCAGATTTTGAAAATGTCTTATGACACTAGCATATTATTGATAGGTGTGACATGGACATGGAATTTAAAGCTCAGATCAATTCCCTTAGTAGGAAAATTGTGCTGTAATTTCTTGAAATTAGGGGCAACATTAGTGGGCATAATAACATGGGTTGAGTGGCACTCACCAGAATGCCCATGATGGGCATAGTACATTCTCCGTAGAAAGGTAACCTATCTTCCAAATTCCATTTGCTTTATTTTTGTGAACTATCTCAATTGTACTTTGACTATTGTTTGATTATGAGATAACTTGTAGTTAGCATCTAGTAATGAGCCTAAGAAAGACCCTTGGTAGTTCCCCTACCCATCTCCCTTGGTCCGATATGAACGAAGAAATATCACTAACATCAACTACCCCTAATACTTTGACATCAATGTAAGTCAACCTTTCAAGGGTTTGCTTGAAGGCCAGCAGATCGAGCAACCTTCCAATTTTTGACAGGCCTTTAGAAAGAAAGAGCAACCAGTGCACGAGGCTCCCGCTATTGCAGGGTCTGTTGACATGCCTTTAGATTAGGTCCAAATTGCAGAATCTACCACCACGTTTAAGTAATATTATACTCTTTTCTTTTTCATTTAGTGGCGATTCAACACTGATAGTTGTGATGGAGAGTCTATATAGAATGTGGTATGATCTTGGGGGAAATTCTTTTGCCGTTGCCAACCTCAGTTTATAACTTACCCAGTCATCCTTCTTTCCAAATTGTCTTCCAGACACCAGTTCTGAAAGAGGTATGGTTAATGGTTAGTATTCACTTTCTTTGAGTCATCCATGACATTAATCACTTAGCACCATATAGTATCCTTCCTGAATCCTCGGAATCTAATTATTCAAAATCTTGTCGTTCATAAAGTAATAAGTGGCTGGAGAGCGATCACTCGAGCCTCATGGTACATGATAAATGCCTCTTTCCAAATGTGTAGCAGGAGTTTGACTTGTTAAAGTAGAAACAATGATTTCTTTTCTGACTGCCACTTGGTTATTTTTGGCATTTGGGCCTAAAATTAATTAAATTTGGTCGTATAGATATTCTGGTAATTCTTGGTTGTGAGACGGTGTTCCGGTATTTTTAGTGCCATTTTTTTTTTTTTGACAGGGCCATTTGGGTCATTTAAGTTTCAATAGGGATATTTGGTAATTATCAGTGTCATACCTGGGTAATGGTTGAATATTATTTGTTAGGAGAAAGAACCCTGCCTGCTGGCGCAGGTACACATCAGGTTGCGTGGCCAATGGGAGACAAGCATCTTCAGCTTGGGGGCAGCAAGGTCTTCCTTCCTGCTGTGTCTACACATGTACCTATGCCAGCAGGCAGGGTTCTTTCTCCCTTATTTGTTTTATTTTTTGATAGGCAGAAAAAGAAGGAACTAATTAAGGAAATAATAATGAGAATAATACAAGCAAGAGGCTCGAAACCAGCGAAAATGGTAGCCACCGCCACCCCAACCCACTATGCCAACAGCTGCAAGACAGAACCCGCCTGCCCCACATTGCATGTTTGGTGCACTAAGTTTAGGTTTATTACTTGTTTAGATTTCTAGGTTTAAAATATCCGAAGGCTGTTTGGTGCTGTCAAATTGATGCAGATCTGATCAACCCGTGAGTAATGGGTCCACTAATGGAATGGGATATATTTTGATATAATGGCTAGATGTGGGTCAAATCTGATCTCAGATCTAATTATCATAAATAATTGAAAGGATAATCAGATTTGATGATCAGACTTTAAGAGAATAGATATCATATCTGAATAATTATTTTTCAGATAAGCACACATAAATAATATAATTAATTGAATTTGATGAGATGCAAAATAGTAGAGAGAGGGTTGGTCGATGGGTGTGAAGAGAGAATATTGACAGAGAGAAATTGGACCTGAAGTTTAAACAAACTCAGAGCCTCATGCACCAGGTGCACCCATTTTTAGACATTCCTAAGCTGACTTCATAATTTCTCCTTATTCCTCAAATAAACAACCAAATTCAATAAAACTCTTACTACCCTAAAATGTCTAACAATAAGACTCTTGTATTGCTAAGATACACTTGGAGTCTAGCCATGGTACCCACCCAAAAATAATAATATTTGTGCACCCCTTAAAACAACAATGAAATCCAGAAGCCCCAACCAAAAAAATTACTAAAACCGACCCAAATTTAAACCAGGCCTGCTTAATATGGTTATAGCAGATTAATTTCGTACATGGTTTAGTGAACAGATTCCATTAATGTGGTCAAAGTATTTTGTTCTTCCAATGACATTAGGAACTAGGCAGGAGAACTTATTTTTTTATCTGTCTTATGTGTGCTATGAATATATTCATTGTAGAGGAGTTTTATTTGTTCAATGGCATTGTAGGAGACAAGAGTTACATCTATTGCTTTTGAAAGTAAAAAAATTGAATTTGTTATTGGAACTTATTGATGCAACGACATGTAGTAGAATCCCCAGTCCTTGCTTGGTCCTAGAGAGTGTGTGGTCAAAAGCTTTCCTATCTTCCATCAGAGAGACAATGCAGCCTCAGGAGGATCTTGTTGTGGACGCAGAAATGGATTGTGTAACTTCCAATCCAGCATATTCTGCTGATGATTGGGCCAACTTCAGAGATGATGACATCATGCAACAACAAACTGCTATACATGCTGAGGAAGCTGAGAAAATACCGTTTATTGGGGATAAGGCGAGTACCAATGATGACAGCTTTGGGAACTTCTATATATTGATGTGTTGTTTGCTTGTAGGAACTATTGCTGTTCTTTGTGTTTTAATCGATTAATTCCAGATTTCATTTATTAATTATGATTTCTATCAGACATTTCTTTTGCTTGATTTATTATGAATTTATAATTGATATTTCTTTCTATTATAGCTATAATTTTTTGGTATATAAAATAGAATTTACATGAAAAGGGGAAGAGAGAAAGAATAAAATCACAAGGCCCTCTATGTGACACAGATTATAGAATAGAGTATACAAATAAGCTCGAAATGTCAAAACTAAGCAATCAGAAGTCAGGACCAGCTGTTTCTCAGGCATCAATTAGTTTCACACCAAATTGAGACAAATTGCAAGTTTAAGAGAAAAAAAGGTGATGGAAAGAAGAAATAGCTAAATGAAATAATAGGGAAATTGTCTCAAGATGGAAAACAAATAGAGTCGAGCAAGAAATATTTGGAAAGGATTTAGATGAAGCCTAAACCCTTAGATGATTGACAAAGCATCTTACATATGGGTAATAGTGAATGGATTTTTCTCAGTAATAGGTATCCATTGCCAAGTTTGTTTCTTATCGTTCCCTCTCATCCCACAGGTCTAGCATATTCTATTGCTTTGTCATATACTCCAATTCCTAGAAATGTCTAGGCTATGGAAAATCCAAAGTGGAAAGAAGCTATGTGTGAAGAAATGAGGGCATTAGAGCTGAATGGTACTTGGGAGTTGGTAGACCTCCCAAAAGGTTGGAATCCAGTGGGATTTTGATGGTATGTATAGTGAAAATATAAGTCATATGGCATAGTGGAGTGATATAAGGCCAGAATCGTGGCAAAGGGGTATGGTTAGGTATACGGGGTTGATTATCAAGAAACATTTGCACTTGTAACCAAGTTGAACTCTATAACATAGTACCAGGTCAAAACCTGTACATTTTCTTCTGCAAGTTTCAACGGTTGATTTCAAGGGCTAAATGGCCAAATTAGGTCCTAAAACACAGGACACCCTATTTTAGGCCCTTTAAACATAGTGGAACCCTTAGATTTTAAAAAATCACACCCAAAATGGTAGTTTGACTTCAGACCCTAGGTTGGTAGTCTATGTTGTACGCACTATCTAATATGGCCTATTCCATACATTGTTTAGTACTCTAGGACACATAATTCAAGTAAAACTACTTAAATATGCAATAGGAATGAATAGACATCAAAATGGAAACTCTATATGCAACATTGCTGGGAAACGTGCTTTTCGTGCCGCTATCAGTCACATCTGGATGAAGCGCAATCTTCGTAGATGGACTTCCCAATCCAGACCTTTTGATTCGATCTGGAATGCCATATTTTTAGATGTATCCTCAAAGCTAGTTGTTTCTTCTTCTAGGCTTCGCAAATTATGCATCATGCATGGTTTGTTACAAAGAGTCGCACATATCAGAGTCAACAATACAAGCAACGAGTCACCCCTATGCCCTACCTAGAGTCCTAGACTCCTAGCACCAAAATGAGTTCTGGGCATGATCAAAACCACTAGAATATTGTTGCTCCTGTCAGATCAATTTATCCAATTTTCTTGCCTTTTTTTTTTTTTGGAAAAGTGATATACCTCAACTTTGAATCTTGCACAAATCTTTGAACAACACAGAAAGTCATCTCTTCCACTCCATTCCTCTACTGCCAAAGTACTTGGTCCAACCTAGTACAATAGTGATTTGGCCGGGAAAGCACAAAAAATAGGGTTTCTGTTCAACCTTCACTGCCAAAACCAGACAAATGAGTGAAATGGGTCATAATTTTGCTCCATTTCGCTTGAATTATGCACTTTATACTAAAGGCTTCAAATGGTTGATCGAAATATCGGAGAAACGAAATAAAAGATCAAAAGGTCGTAACATTGCAGTTCTTCATTATTGCAGGCTGTTTTGTTTCATTAGCTTGTGAAACTGAAATATTTTGGTTGGTTTCGGTAAGGTAAGTGCATTGCCATCTCAAAGGACCGATCTGGTAAGAGGAAAGTGAACCGACGTGGGGATAATACTATTAACACTCCCCCTCATGTGTAGGTGGATCAGGATCGGATCATCAAAACCACCTTACACGTCGACACGTCGAGATGACTAGGGAGGACAAAACTGGACAAAAGCAGAAAGAACCCGCTCTGATACTATGTAAAATTTCCATCTCAAAAGACCAATCTGGTAAGAGGAGTGTTCACAGGTATATGAGGAAAGGGAATGTCCCACTCAGAACTGACGTGAGACTAATATGATTAATAGTAACACAATTATTCTTGCTCAAAAAACAGACCGAACGCATTTGACTTATTGGCTCTTCCAACCCGACAGCACTCATGACTCATGAGTCGCTCGTTCAACTGCCCCCCGGAGACATGGTCGAGAAGTGCCATGTGATAGTCCCCCCCCCCCCCACCTGGGTCCTTTCTTTCTCTTGGTCCCGCCTAGCTGAAAAACTACAGTGCACATCACAAAATTTCTTCAAAACCATGTACCATACTCTATAAGAGTTCTCATGTCATTAGCTGGCTGCAAATTATGAATGACCCCTTTATCAATTTGGTCTGAAAAATGCCTTTTTTGCATGGTAATATTGAAGAGGTGTACATGCAAACTCACCCTAGGATTCCAGTCTCCCAAGACTAAAGGTAAGGTATTAAAAAAAAAAAAAAAAAAAAAAAAAAAAAGGATACATCCAAAGCCAGGCAGATCATATCCTAGAAACCCCTTCAAATCTGGGAATGAACTGTTGGCTGGTTGCAGAGATCATCAACATGTTCTTGAAATTAGGACAGAATATGGAGATATTTAATATCTCCAAAGAACATGCCAAGATGCTGGTTGAGTGGGGCTTTTGGGAGGCCTGTTGGATCCCCAAAAGATGAGCTTCAAAGATTCAGCAGGCAGGGAGATCTGTGATCAATAGTTGGCTGCCAGAATTCTCCAGAATAGCAGTGCCACAAATCTTGTTGTGTCTCAGATCAGCAGCAGCAAACAGCATCCACTTGAAAACTTCAGTGAGGACTTAGGTTTCGGATGATGTCAATTGTGCATAGAGAAATAATAATTACAGATGGAAGAAGAAAATAGGTCGATAGAATGATAGAGGAGGATATGGGGTGGCTCTCTTAGCCTGGGTCTCACACCCACAACTCTTTCAGTTGTTGCAGCCTCTCTCAGGACCATTCTTGTGCAAACAAGCAGCAAAATTTCATTCATTCAATTGTGTTGAAACTTCTGCAATTGATCCCTATATATAGGCATGGCTTGCCTCTCACAGAATAGGAAACTATGAAAAAGGAAACAAATTGAACAAGGAAGAAAACATAAAATGGAAATAAAGAAAAAGGAAAGTCTCTAGAAGACTTCTTCTTTGAAGAATTACTCAAAAAAGAAAATAAGAACAAAAAGTCTTCAATCCAAAAAGGAAACTAAGAAGGAACTTCAGATCCTTCCAATCGATCCAGCTATTTGGCCTTCTGCCCAAGTTTTTGAATGGAGACAAATTAAACCTCCCAACTGAAATTGCTAGAAGACTTTTAAGGCTCTTCAGCTGTCTTCCTTTTGCTGGACTGGTTGGGCTGGTCCTTCTTGCTGTTGTAGCTCCTTCCATAGAATTGATCTGCATCACAAGGAGATACCAGAGACTTGTCGGCAAACTAGTTATCTTTCTCTCACTCACCAAGACATAGCATACTACTCTGCCAGAGTGGTCAGCCAGAGTGGTCAGCCAGTTCATGCATGCTCCTAAAAGTGGTCATTTGGCATATGGGAGTTGTTTACCGGATTCTTTGGTATCTGAAGTCAGGCCCAGGGAAAGGCTTCATGTAAAAGAAAAACAATCACCAAATGATTGAGGCATACATTGATGTGGTTTAGGCTGGATTAGTAAATAGATCGAAGGTCAACTTGAGAATATTGCACCAATGTTGGTGGGAATCTGGCAAGCAGGATAAGCAAGAAAAAATCTGTAGTTGCCAAATCTAGTGCGAAAGCAGAATTTAGAGTTGTGATTCATGGGGCATGTGAATTTCTATGGCTGAAAAAGTTTATTCAAGAGTTGGGTTTTAAGGGTTTAAGAGTAGATAAACCCATGAGATTATGAGATTATTCATCCAAAAAAAAACCTATGAGATTATTCATCAAAAAAAAAAAAAAAAAAAAATCCTATGAGACTGTATTGTAACAACAAAGCAGCTATCAGTATGGCACACAATCCAATTTAACATGACCGTACCAAACATATTGAAATTGATCGACTCTTTATTAAGGAGAAACTTCAATCTGGATCTCTTTTATACCATTTGTGAGATCTGGAGAACACATGGCAGATATCTTGACAAAAGGACTTGTCTCCATTTTAATGTTTTGTTAGGAAAGTTGGGAATGTCTATATCTATGCCCCCGCTTGAGGGATAAGGTTTTTTTTCTGATAGATTGAGGGGGAATGTTGGTGTTGGTATATTACTATATTACATGTAATGGTATTCTAGGAATAATCATTTAATGAGTATAGAATAAGAACTAGTATTATGTATGGGTAGTCTTGTAATACTTCAGTCTATTATGACTGGTATAAAGGAAAAAGGCAGTTTTGGTGATGTCGCATGAACAAGGCCAAAACCAGTCCAGACCGGTTGTGCGATTCAACTGCTGTGAGAGATAGCCTGGTCAGGTGTGGTCCAGTTCTTGGTTCAGATTTCTACTTTGAGGAGCATATCATAAGAGCATGGGACTCACCCTTGACTTGGGAATGGAGGGGGGAAACATAGCATGTTACAAGAGCGAGGCGAGGTTCGGAACCCTACTACGAGAGGGACACCTTGCGAGCCGGGCTTGACGAGATGAGGCTTTTTGGCGAAGACAAGTCAAGATATCAGATTTTCGCTATAATGATCTTTTTTTGGAGAAAAAATAGCTTGCCTGTGGACAGCTCATGTGGGGCCCACTGTCAGCTAGCTTGGAGATCAATGGAAGATTAATTGGCCATGTGTGGAAGAAGATTTGACAGATTTTTTTGATTCTTTATTTTAGGAAGTTTTTATATCTTGTGTGGGGGTTTATTAGCTAAAGATTAGTTTCTTTTTATAGGTTGTTAGTAGTTTCCTTCTGTTAGGATTCTTTCTTTTGTTAATTAGGTTGTGATTGGGTCCTTGGGATACCTTGCAAGTAGTTTATATTTAGGATAAAGCACAATTAGTGGGGATTCCTTTTCCACACAAGGGAGGAACTTTGATGTAATTGATTGATTATAAATAAAGAAAAGCTGCTTGATTTCAGCAGCCAACATGAACAAAATAAAAAAACGAAGCTTTGTGCTTGCTCTGTGAGAGAGTACGGTGAGATGCCATTGGTGAGAGGCCGTGGGTGAGACACCCGAGTCTGAGAGAGTCTGCCTTTATCCCCAATTCCCTACCCCTCCTTCTTCCCTTTTCTCTATTTTTTCTATTTTATTTCTCAGTTCATATGTAATTTTGAGGTGCTGATTAATAAAGTTGCTACTGTGCATTGAATTATTTTGATCCTCCTGTAGCGTTGGTTCTTGTATGAATTGGCATCTAAATTACTAGGACTGACCAAACTTCTCTTCTCCTTTCGTTGTTTCTACCTCGCTTCTTTTGGTTTTGGTCTCTTTTCTCTCTAAACTCTGTTATACACCCTACTACCGAAATCTGAACTCATATTAAGTCATTTTTTAATATAAAGGCAGAACTACCCCTACACACTGTAAACACTTGCTACTTTAAAAACTGAGGGATCATGATCCTAACTAAACTATTGGACTGGAATGTTGAGAATAATGAAAGGAAAATCCTGATGGAGAAACCTCTTCTTTCTTCACCCACAATACTAATCATTTTCATAAGAACCCAAATCAGATCTAGGATGGAATGTTTCTTGCTGTTTTATTTCTCTGTGTCAGTGGCCTCAAGGCATTCAACAGGTACTCCTATATTTTCCCTCTCCCAGTAGGGCCTTAGTTTTTCGTTCTATTAATTGTTTTGAATTGAAATATCACCGCTGTCTCGCTTTTCTGTTGCCTGACATTATAATTATTTTTGTGCAATAGCTTATTATCAGTTAGTTTCTTCTGCATTAGATGTTTCAAATTGAAATCAACGCCGAGTCTTTTTTCTGCATTTCTGCTGACTTGCAATGTTCTTGTTTTTTTCTCAAATTGCTAGTTATTTATCCTTCTGTGTTTGGTAGAAATATCTATTATGGGCCTTCTCTTGTAGCTTGTCCCAAATGGTATGGCAAATAAGGTTGCAATCTTTTGGGCTGAGTCTGGAATACTTTTAACCTAATAACAAACGTATTCCTTTCTGTGGAGCTCACTTTGGATGAACAACATTATGTAAACAAAACTCCAAAATGTGCCCCATTGGGAGTTAAAATTATCATAACCCTAAATTACTCTTAGCAAAAGCACAAATAAATGGGAAAACATCAGTGAGAAAATTACCCCAACCTACAGTGTGTTTGCTAATTCTTTAAATTTGTTTACCGCCTTTACAAGACAACCTAAGTAAACAGTGTTGAGCAAAATGGGAGCATAGAAAAAGGTTTTAACTTTTCAAGTGCCAAATGTCTGAGAATATCGAAACTTTTGGAGTGTTGTCAGAGTATAAGTATTGTGTAATTAAAAACGGAACGAAGAATAAAATTTTAACAGATGTATTATGTTCATTTGAAAGAAGAGGAAATATCAATGCTTAGTACAGATCAACTCTAGCTTTAAGAAAAGTGATTTGTCTTAAATCTACTTTTGTGTGTGCGTTTGTGTGTGTGTGTGTGTGTGTGTGTGTGAGAGAGAGAGAGAGAGAGAGAGAGAGAGCACCTTGACACTCCCATTATCTAATGAACCACCCCTTTATGTTCTCTTGGGGACATGCTGCGTGGATTCATAATAGATCCAATCTGGTACTGCTCAATTTATAGACTTCATGTAGAGTTGTTCTCCCAAGACGGTTTTGTTCTTTAAATAGAGTCTGCCACTTAATCTCTCTCTCCTCCCGCATCCTCTTACTCCCATATTTTCTCCTTCCGGCTTGTGTTTGTCACCTGTATCTGGAAGTTAGACTAAATTTTTTTCTTGTTGATACAAGATGTTTAGACTAAAGTTTTTATCACAATGCAGGAACCTCTCTCTACATTAGCTGCTGAGTATGCATCTGGCAGCCCTATCTTACAGGAAAAAATAAAGGTTTGTGTAGGCAGTAAGCTTCTTTCTTATACCTCACCCAAGCAGGTTAACTTTTATAACTCACCAAATGTTGCCACTTATTGGTTCCTGTTTTCTTGTTTGTGTCTTGCTGTATTCTGTTAACTTAGAACTTTTTTTTTTTTCCTCCCAAACAAAATTCCTCACTGGATGTGCAGATTCTTGGTGAACAATACTCTGCAATAAGGCGAACTCGGGGTGATGGGAACTGCTTCTTTCGTAGCTTTATGTTTTCGTACCTGGTATTTCCTAAACTCCTAGTGGCAGATAATGAATTTGATCTGCTCTTTTGTATTTGAGAAATGAGAATATACCCTCCAGCTTGTTGGTTGACAGAAACTGATATGTTGCTATGATTTAGTGAAAAAAATTGTAAGATTTTTGGAATTGAGTTTTAGGACCATATTCTGGTATCAAAGGCTCTTTCGTGTTCTTGGTATCTCTCCTCCAGCTCCATGTATTATAGGGAAGTTAATCTAGTCTATTGTTTTAGCTACTAAACAAATTGGAAATTATGGAACTAGGAGCATATTCTGGAATCACAAGACAAAGCAGAAGTTGATCGTATCACTTCGAATGTTGAAGAATGCAAAAAAACACTCCAGAGATTGGGATATGCCGACTTCACCTTTGAGGATTTTTTTGCGGTAATCTATGATTTGCATTCTTTTATTATTTGGTTCATATAATACTGTCTTTTTATGTGCTTATGAATGTAAGATGGAAATATATTTTGATTTGAGAAGTAATCTTGATAGTTTGTTGATGTAATGTAATTAGGCTGGCTAGGTGTTGTTTAATAGGTTCTTCATAGCAATTGCCTAGTTAAACCGTATTAATAATATATTACTTAATCTGTTAAGTTTGTCTCGAATTCTTGACCCGTTTTGAAGATTGACCCGATCCGACATATTTTGGTGGCGACCCGAATGGGAATTTTTTTTGAGATCTGTGATGGAAGCAGAGGGGTTGAGCCCATCCCCGCAGTATGGTTCGACCGGATTGACCGCGACCCGATGGGTCGACCCACGATTTTGGAGTATATATAATGTACTGTTGCTTGTTGAGAAAGTCATTGTATTCTAGGGTTTTCACACAGCTAGGGTTTCAGGGCGAGTTTTTCCTCGCCGCTGCTAGGGTGTAATCTCTCTTCGGCATAGTGAATCATCTTCTTCTTCGTCCGAGGACGTAGCACACCACCTTGGTGTGTGAACCTCGTTAAATCTCTGTGTCGTACGGATCTATTGTCTCTTTATTATTCGTGTTTCTTGGTGTTTGACCTAACAAACTGGTATCAGAGCTCTGGGTTACTTCGATCCATGGCTTCAACGAAATATGATATTGATAGGTTTGATGGCAACATCAGTTTTAGTTTATGGCAGGTTCGAATGATGGTTGTTCTCACGCAGCAGGGTTTGAAGAAAACCCTATTTGGGAAGGCGAAGAAACCTGCAACTATGTCCGATGATGATTGGAGCGATTTGGATGATAAAACCCTTTTAGCTATTCAGTTATGTCTTTCGAATGATGTTCTACAGGAAGTTCTCTCAGAGAAAACGGCTGCAGAGTTATGGGTGAAGTTAGAGAACCTCTACCTCACCAAATCCCTCACCAATAGGTTGAGATTGAAGCAACAACTGTATACCCTTCATATGGGTGAAGGTACTTCTATTAAATCCCATATATCTGAGTTCAATTCTATTGTTACTAATTTGAAAAGGATAGATGTTAAAATAGACGATGAAGATTTGACCCTATTATTGTTATGTTCTCTGCCTCTATCTTATAAGCATTTTAGGGATACCATGATTTATGGTAGAGAGACAATCTCTATTGAGGATGTCAAAACGAATCTGCAAAGCAAGCAGAAGATTGATGATGAGTTGACAACTACCAATAAATCTGATGGTGTTGGTTTGGTAGCTAGAGGGAGAACGAATGAAATGGGTTCATATGGTGACAAAAAGAAGGCTAGATCAAAATCTAAGCACAAGAATTTAACCTGCAATTACTGTAAGAAAAAGGGGCATATTAAATCTGAATGCTATAAGCTTTTAAATAAGCAGAAGGCAGGTGGTGGTGCTCAAAATCAACAGAAAAGAGATGATTCTGCAGAAGCTAGTATTGCTGAAGATGAGTGTGAGTCTGATATGCTTTTGGCGACTGATGATAAAGTTAGATCACAGGATGAATGGATTCTTGACTCTGGTTGTTCCTACCACATTGTCCCAATCGTGAATGCTTTTTGTAAGACTATTGGAATGGGAACGATCAATATCAAGATGTATGATGGCATTGTCAGAACCTTGTCCAATGTCAGGCATGTCCCTGATTTGAAGAAGAATCTCATCAGTTTAGGCACTCTTGATTCAAATGGGTGCAAGTATACAGCTGAAGGTGGAGTCATGAAGATCAACAAGGGTGTTCTCTTATTGATGAAAGGAATCAAGGTTGGCAGTTTGTATGTGTTGCAGGGTACTACAGTCACTGGGTCTGTTGCAGCAGCTTCATCATCTATGTCTGAATCAGATGTCACAAATTTATGGCACATGAGGTTAAGCTATATGAGTGAAAGAGGGATGGCATCATTAAGTAAAAGGGGCTTGTTGTGTGGTCAGAGTACAGGAGCAATGGAGTTCTGTGAGCATTGTGTGTTTGGGAAGCAGAAAAGAGTTAGTTTCAGTACTGCTATTCACAGGACCAAGGGAACTTTGGACTACATTCATTCAGACCTATAGGGGCCCTCCAGGGTTGCTTCAAAGGGGGCTGGTGCAAGATACTTGCTTACTTTCATTGACGATTTCTCTAGGAAGGTTTGGGTCTATTTCTTGAAGCACAAAAATGAAGTATTTGTCACTTTCAAACAGTGGAAGAATTTGTTTGAGAAGCAGACCGGGAAACAAATTAAAAAGTTGAGAACCGATAATGGCCTAGGGTTTTGTGAAGGTGACTTTAATGAGTTCTGCAAAAATGAAGGTATTTCAAGACACCATACAGTTGTTAAAACACCCCAGTAGAATGGAGTGGCGGAGCGTATGAATAGAACCTTGTTAGAAAAGGCAAGGTGTATGTTATCAAATGCAGGATTGGGCAAGGAGTTCTGGGCAGAAGCAATTAACACAGCAACCTTGTTGGTGAATCGATCTCCTTGCACAACTATTGAGTACAAGACTCCAGAAGAAGTTTGGTCAGGTAAACCTGCAGACTACTCAAATTTAATAGTATTTGGATGTCCTGCTTATGCACATGTAAATGAAGGTAAGTTAGAACCTAGGGCTAAGAAATGCATTTTTCTTGGGTATGGATCTGGAGTGAAAGGATACAGGTTGTGGTGTCCTGATCCAAAGTCTCCAAAATTTCTTATTAGCAGAGATGTTACTTTTGATGAATCTGCTATGCTGCATCCTAGGAAAGAAGCTCCTATTCATTGTGATGAAGGTCAAGAAAAATCTAGAGAGAAGGTGGAGTTTGAAATTGGTGGTTCATCTTCAAACAAAGCACAATCTACTTTAGTCCAGCTGCCTACTTTTACTGAAGGAGATGATGCTCAAGAGCAATACAACATTGCCAAGGATAGACTAAGGAGGAATATTAGACAACCACAAAAGTATGGGCATACTGAATTTGTTGCTTATGCATTGTCTGTTGCAGATACAATTGAAAATAGTGAGCCTGCAACATATTCTGAAGCTGTTGCTTCAATTGATTCTACAAAATGGTTGATTGCCATGAATGAGGAGATGGAATCTCTTTCATAAAAATCAGACTTGGGAGCTTGTGAAGCCGAGAACATGGAAGAAAATTGTTGGTTGCAAATGGGTCTTCAAGAAGAAGGAATCTGCCTCAGGTGTTGAAGATGCTAGGTACAAGGCACGTTTGGTTGCAAAAGGCTACAGTCAGGTACAAGGAATTGATTTTAATGATGTTTTCTCACCTGTTGTTAAGCATAGTTCTATTCGTGTCCTACTTGCTTTAGTTGCTATGCATGATTTGGAGTTGGAGCAACTTGATGTGAAAACAGCATTCTTGCATGGTGAACTAGAAGAACAGATTTATATGCATCAACCTGAAGGGTTTGTTATTGAAGGTAAGGAGGACCATGTATGTTTGTTGAAGAAGTCCCTATATGGTTTAAAACAGTCTCCTAGACAGTGGTATAAAAGGTTTGATTCAGTTATGGCTAGTTTTGGATACTCCAGGTGTCAATATGACTGTTGTGTTTATTTCAAAAAGTTCTCTGATGGGTCATTCATATATTTGTTGCTTCATGTTGATGATATGTTGATTGCAGCAAAAGATAGGAATGAGGTCAATAGGTTGAAGGAACAATTAAGTTCTGAATTTGAGATGAAAGATTTGGGGGCAGCAAGGAAGATCCTTGGTATGGAGATCAAGAGGGATAGAAAAGCAGGGAAGTTGTGGCTATCTCAACAAAAGTACACTGAGAAGGTATTGAATCGTTTTGGCATGAAAGATGCCAAACCTGTAACTACTCCTCTTACATCTCATTTTAGACTTTCAACTGCTCTATCACCTAAGATAGATGAAGAGGTGGAGTACATGTCACGTGTTCCATACTCTAGTGCAGTTGGCTCCGTTATGTATGCTATAGTTTGCACTCGTCCTGACATTTCACAAGCTGTCAGTGTGGTGAGCAGATATTTGTCATGTCCAGGTAAAGCTCATTGGGAAGCAGTGAAGTGGATACTTAGATACTTAAAAGGGACCTTTGGTGCTTGTTTGGAGTTTTGGAGGGATGGTGATAGTTTATCTGGTTATGTTGATTCAGATTATGCAGGTGATCTTGACAAGAGAAGGTCACTCACAGGCCATGTATTTACTCTTGGAGGAAGTACGGTTAGTTGGAAAGCTACTTTACAAGCTACAGTTGCATTATATACCACTGAAGCAGAGTATATGGCAGTGACTGAGGCAATTAAAGAAGCTATTTGGCTTAGAGGTTTGTTAGGAGAACTCAGCATGGATCATGGGGTGATTGTTGTCCATTGTGATAGCCAGAGTGCTATTCACTTGACTAAAGATTCAATGTATCATGAGAGGACAAAGCATATTGATGTTCGGTATCATTTCATAAAAGAGATAATTGCTCAAGGTAATATTCAAGTGTTGAAGATTGGTACTGAAGATAATCCAGCTGATAAGTTGACTAAGCCTTTATGTGTTGGTAAGTTCGAGCATTGCTTGAACTTACTTGGTGTTTGTTGTGTTTGAGTTCAACCCTTTGGAGGGCTATTGGAGAAGATGAAGATATTAGCTATTTGTTTTTCTGTTGGAGGAGAATTCAAGGCAAGGTGGAGATTTGTTAAGTTTGTCTCGAATTCTTGACCCGTTGTGAAGATTGACCCGATCCGACATATTTTGGTGGCGACCCGAATGGGAATTTTTCTGAGATCTGTGATGGAAGCAGAGGGGTTGAGCCCATCACTGATCTCGTACGGGGGTGCGGAGCCCCCGCGGTATGGTTCGACCGGATCGACCGCGACCCAATGGGTCGACCCACGATTTTGGAGTATATATAATGTACTGTTGTTTGTTGAGAAAGTCATTGTATTCTAGGGTTTTCACGCAGCTAGGGTTTCAGGGGCGAGTTTTTCCTCGCCGCTGCTAGGGTGTAATCTCTCTTCGGCATAATGAATCTTCTTCTTCGCCCGAGGACGTAGCACACCACCTTGGTGTGTGAACCTCGTTAAATCTCTGTGTCGTACGGATCTATTGTCTCTTTATTATTCGTGTTTCTTGGTGTTTGATCTAACATAATCTTATCTACATTATGTAATGAATGCTATGAAGAAATAAAGGTACACCTGTTTAAGAAACATGATTTAGGTGAATTGCCACGCATACTTTCAGTTTTCTTAGAAGTCCTAAATGGATAATTTTCTAGGATTTTGGGGTCATATGACATGTATTTTGCTCTATCTGAAGCTGTGAATATCTCTTTCATGATAGAAAGTACAAGCGATTGATTAATTGACAAGTAACTAATCAACCAATGAAGACTAATCGACAGCAGTATAATTCAGCTGTCTTTATTTCAAAGTCGTTGATAAGAGTAAAGTAGTCAACTTGATTTCTGAGCTGTGGCTTAAACAACACTTTTAACTCGCAGCATGTTGGACCTATATAAGAAGGGTAAACGACTTGCTTTTGGCAAAATAGTTGTTTTCCCTTTTTTCCTCACAAAAATACAATATGAAGATTTTTATCTCAGATCCTCTCCCCTTCATTAATTTATAGCTTTCTTGGATTGGACTCATAAGTGTGTTTTAGTTATTGGTAATTAGCAAACTAGGGAAAGCAATTGTTGTGCAACCCTCCACTATAGTTTGAGATTTCAATTTCAACCTGGGTTTCAACCTAGGTTGTTGAAACTTAGATATTTTGGATCTGGTGCATTTTGGTAGTCAAATGGCCATATTTTGGCCTGAAACTTCAGAGTAACCCTAATTAATCATCTCCAAACATATACAAACCTTTAGATTATTAAGAAAAAAAGGGGAAAAAAAGGTTGATATGTTGCCCTTGGTACAGATTCCTTTATATCATTCTCACATAATAAACCAAGGTTCAAGAAGTTGTTTTGTTTCGGTGTTTCAATTGTTTCAAAACCACCGAAATACCGAAATTTCACTGAAACAATATACTTTTTCCATGTGTTTTGCTTAGCCATCTTTTGGGCTAATGGCCAAAATTAGTGAAATGAGCAAAACGAAATGACTGAGATGACCGAAATTTTGAAGAAATAGTGCATTTTTTTTGTTTACCGAATGAGCGAAATTGTTTCCTTTGTGTTCCGTTTGCAATTTCATTTCTGTTAAAGAAAATTCCGAGATTTTGCTAAGTTCTCGTACCATGTAATAAACAGTGGGGCCCACATTGAACTCTCTCTCCTTATGACCATGTGGGCCCCCATGGGGACCCCATATGGATGATATTGTTTTCCAACTCCTCATTGGTGTAGCATGCAGATTCTGTCTTAGACTGGCCTTGTAGGAAACCCTCCCTTGCCAAAACGCAGACACACAAAATGGTAATTTGGCTTTGGCCCCTTAGTTGGCACTATACATTGTGTGTCTTGGTGTCTTTTCTCTTATATAACTTATTTGACACATAATTTAGTACTAGAAAATAAAGCATTCAACAACAACAACAACAAAAAACTAAGCTTTATCCCAACTTAATGGGGTCAACTACATGGATTTAGACCAAACGAAGTATGTAAAAACTGGGGTAGAAAACACAACATTCATTAAAATCAATTGAAACATGTATTAAGAATGCAGAAAAACCATTTAATAGTAAACCCAATGTCAAAAAGTTTCATCATAGGAAATTAATAAGGATTGCTAATTTATGCATGTTTACATATGTTTGAAGCATTAAATTGGAAAAAAAGCACACCCAAAGTGGTAGTTTGGCTTTGGATCCTATGACAAATAGTGGTCATGTCATCCTTTGCCTGAAGAATCTCTCGAAGTCCATCACAACAGCCCTATAAGTAACAATTTTGAAATTTGAGGAAGTTTGACTAAATGATGCTTCAAATCCCACCCAAACATTGAAGTGGATGCTTCACACTTGATCACCAAGTCTTGATATAGTAGTTGAGGTTTTCTAGTTTTGAAGTTCTTAGGTGAAAAGGGTTGAAAGCTTAAAATTTTCCATAAATGAGTCGAAATTTCGATCGAAATTTGTTATACCTGCAGAGTCAACCCATGTCTTTCATTCGAGGCTTCTCGAATCCAAAATATTTCGCAAAATTTCGGTCATTTGGACTAACCGCACCATAGCTGTGGTGAACTATTAAAGACTGAGGAATGCTAAGAACAGAGCTACTACAGTGAAAAAGATTGATCTATGGTATCACAGGACCTAGCTAACTCTCCTAGCTGCTTGCCTTAAATTTAATTGCTTATGTATCTCACTGGTAACAAAGATTTCTCATATGTATCCCTCAAGGTGCTTTATGTTTGAGAAAGCAAGGATACACCAAATGCCAGACTCCTGCATTAAAATTATTCTGTTCTATCAGAATTCATGAACTTTAGCTTGCTGTAAACTTTCTTCTTGACAGTTTCTTCCTAGTAATATCTTTCCTTTTTTCATCAACATGTCAAATTCTAACCCTTTTTGAGTATAACTTGCAGTTATTCCTTGAACAGCTTGATAGCGTCCTGAAAGGAAGTGAAACTTCCATAAGGTAATGCACATGCACTTGTTCTTTCTCCTTGACATCATTATATCAAACCACAAATCATGCAAGAGATATTTGTATCCATTAATTTACATTCAGATCAGAAGATTCTATGAGATATTACAACAAATACATCTTTTATTGTTTCAGTCACGATGAGCTCGTGATGAGAAGCCGAGATCAGTCAATTTCTGACTATGGTGAGATATGTTAATTGTATTGATGTATTAATGTATTTTATTGTTATGAGTTTCTTCTAATAAAGTTCATTGTCTAGTTGTAATGTTCTTTAGATTTGTGACCTCTGGTGAGGTACGAAGGCGTTCTGACTTTTTTGAGCCATTTATTGTGGGCTCAACGAATGCATCAGTGGAGCAGGTCTGTTCAGTTTTCATTTCATCTTAATGGGTAACAACTTAGGAGAGAGGCTCATTTTATGTGCACTTTTATTCCTTTCTCTCATTCAAGCATAGGGTTTATAACTAAAAGTAAAATTATATATATTTAGCTGTAGGTTCCTGGTGAAATTGAAGGATTGTCAAGTGTAAAATAAAGAAAAGAAATGGAATGCTCACTTTCAGGTCTTGAAGTTAAATTATTTTCTGTGGTTTGAGTGGTTAAAGGTAGTTTGAATAGTTAAACTTGCTTCAAGAAAAGTAGAGTAGGGCTTTAGTAGAGGATTTTAAGGATCTTCCATGGGTTGCAGTGTGTCATATGCTCCAGTTTAGGGTTTCAGAAATTACAGGATTTATAAGACAAAAGTCTAAGATTGAGAATAACAGATGTCTGACCATTAGAGCGGACTCCATGATTTGGAGACTACTGTGGAAGTATTTTATCTTATCCCAAATCTCCCTTTCAAGGTGTTGTCTATCTTACTTGTGGTCCATGACAGTTTCCTCTCTCTCTCTCTCTCATATTACACATGCACGCACACAAATACTACTGCAGCAGACTTATGACATGTTGTTGCCACAGTTTTGCAAGACTTCTGTGGAACCCATGGGAGAAGAGAGCGATCATGTGCACATCACTGCCTTGTCAGATGCTTTGGGTGTGCCTGTACGTGTGGTGTACCTTGACCGCAGTTCCTGTGAAACTGGTGGTGCCATTGTGAATCATCATGATTTCATTCCTGCTGGTGACCCCCAGACTGTTGCTGAAGGGAACTCTGTCGCCATGAAACCCTTTATAACTTTGCTCTATCGGCCAGGCCACTATGACATCGTCTACTGCAAGTGACTTGAGTCATTAAGGTATGGCTGGTTTAGGAGTTTTACTGGTGATTTATGCATTGGGTGCTTTATTTTCATGAGGATTTATGGGTCGTGGTATGTGGTATCTGTTCTGTGTTCTGATTGGAAGAGAGTAACCATCTCCTCCTGCCCATTAGAAATGCCACAATAAACATAGGATGTATGCAACCATCTGCCTGGGAAAATTTTCTTTGTTAGGGTTTTCCAAGCTGTACATATTGGGTAGTGGCCCCATTGGTTGTATGCATGGTTCTATTTTATTCGAATTTACTTTTAAGATACACTTCATTAAGAGTTGGCTTTTTTGCATAATTTATGCATACTTGATTTTGTGATACCATGTGTTTGATAATTGGGCAGTAGAAAAATATGTAAATACCCAAATTTGTTTTCAGTTCATCTGGTTGTAGGTGAAGTGTGATGGATAGGGAAGCGAATTCCACAAGAACAAAATGATTCCTTTTTCAATCATGGTTATAACTAACTTGGAAATCCCATTGATGGCATCTTTGGTCACAAAACTAGTATCTACTCTTTACTTGCTTTCCAAGAAGTGTGTGGGTCCTTTCCTGGCCCCTAGTGGGCCCCTTGCACTCAAAAAAAAAAAAAAATGATGTTAGATTATTACAACATCAGTAAGCTTTTGAGTTACAAAATTACCGCTTTTTTTTTTTTTTGATGGAAAATTTCCATTTTATTTCGGTTTTACTTTCACATCCCTTCATTTTACTTTTGCTTGGAACTAGACATAACCTTCATGATCAAATAGGGATTTCTTTTTAATTCTGTCTAGGTGTTTGCCCCCTAAACAAACCGGTGGTCCCCAAACCACTGCCATAATTTTTCTGTGTCTGATCCCCTTCCAAAATCTTGTTCAATAACTTGTAATTGCCACTTTTTTTTTTATGTTTAACAATTGTAGCATACAAAAAGATGAAAGTCCTTTGGTTTGTGATTTTCATGACAAGCCCTAACGTTTATCTTTTCTCCAGGTTCCATAACGACCGTAGTTGGCCCTATAACTGCCAAAGTCTATGTGAGACTTTTTGCTTATAAACTCTGTAACAGACAAATTTTGCAGCAAGCTGGAGGCCCTTCGACATTCATTGACTGAAAGACGAAATATTCAAATCTCACTCCTCTTCATGAGTAGTTCTGCTTGTTAACCAACTTCAGATCCATGTGAAAGAATCAAATGTTGTAGACTCCCATATTTTTAAATGATGCAGAACTAAAATGTGGAATGATTTTAGTCCGCAATACAACATTGCATGTGCTTCCAATCATTCTAGGTTGTGGGATGTACAGCCCGCCCCCCCTCCCCTTTCCCCCAAGAGTTCATTCAAGCTGCCCTAGAACAGTAGCTTCTGGCAGCTTAAAAACTTGCATCATGTATTTTGGGAGGGGATGCTGTTGAGGCATTACTGGAAGGTATTTTGGTTGTCTCAGGATTTTCTGGCAAATGGTAGCCCTATTGCTACCCAAACTTTCATCATCATTAACTTCTAATCATGGCCTAATTTTTAATATAATTTTTCAAAATATATGAATAACATAATGTTGAGTTTTTCTAGTAGGCATATCGGAAGAGAATTTGTGCATTGGTATGTTTTCAACAGTTGAATTTGGCATCATAGATCTGTTTTCTTAGTGAAATTTGTACAACTATTCAACGGTATAGTGGAAAAGTGCATTTATTGGCGGTTAAAAACTTGGAATCAGGTTTGGGGTTGGTCTTCATTGATTTTGATTCGATTATGATTTGAATCAACTGGGACTCAGTATGAATAGGCTGGAGCCGCTGGACTCTGCTTGACTCAACCATAACTCTGGGTTCTTGTTCTCTCTCTCTCTCTTGGTCTGGCCCGCCCCCTTTTTTTATTTTTTTGGATGAGAAAAAAAAGCTACCATTATCATAAGAAGAGTGAATCTGGTTGTAAATTAGTAAGCTGCTACCCTCTGCAACTAGTACACAGAGAAAAAGAGAGAGCAGTTGCTACATGTTGGTTACAGCAGAAGACAAAATGAAGAAACGAACCCAACCGATAAAATAAGGACGAGACAGGGAGGAATATGGAACAAACCTCTCATTTATATGCTTTTTCCTTTTCTTTTTTATGTTCCTTGCTTCAAGAAAATGGAAAACCTTTAGTGAAGACTTTCCCCCGTTAGGTACGTTTTCATTTGGATGACATGGAACTTCACCAACGTCAGCTAAATATTAGTCACCGGGGCGTGTTTAACGTTCATTCAGTCATTTGGAATAGCCATATTAACTATTGACAGAGGCACAAAAACACACAGAAGAGCAGAGATGATCACAAACACAAGAACTAACGAACAACTCATTAGTAAAAGGTAAAAACTACTCAAAATGGGGCAGCCACACCCTTAATTTAGCAGATACAGAGCATCTTCTCAAAGTACACTTCAAAATTTTCACCACAGTGATTTCTCTCTCTCTGAGCAGTCACCACTAACAAATTCAATGCCGAAACACACATTCTCCAAAGTCCAAAAAAGGGTGGAAATTTTTAGGGGAAACGGGTCTCCTCAAACCACAGCAGAAACATCAACCCTCCCCCTCTCCAAGAAACTCCTGTACACTTTTAACCACTCATTATAATCCAAAATCTTGAGCACATCACAGTTGTGCCTTCTCCACCCACATTGTCAACCTCAATATTACAATATTAAAATCACAAGAAAAAAGGGAAGAGGGGAAAAGGCAAAGTTCCTCAGAGGTCAGCAACACACTCTGGTACCAAAACTTGGAAAGAATCCCTCATCAATCCCCTGATATTTAATTACTAGAAACTGGAGATGATGTTCATATTACTTGATTTTGATTCTCTAAGAGTTGGTGCCAGGAAAGGGAGGCTTGCTCACTCCAAGTCCTTGGCAGAACCCGAAGTAGAGTCTACTCCATTGGAAGATTCCTCCCCATTTGCAGAGGTTGATGGGCTTCCTTGATGATCCTCCTCATTACCACTGGTCTCTGACTTGCTAGGTCTTGAACGAATATTGATCCCCATAGGGAAGGGCACCTAGGACGAGAAAATATAAAATCAGATTCTGTTTTATATTTCATAGTGTTTCAATCATAGTACATGATAAAATAAAATCCCATCATAAGAATATCTGCTTTTAATCATTACAAATATAAATCATGCAACTGCTTGGTGCATGTCTCATGCCCAAGGAGCAGTGTCGACCCTTGGTTTCGTCTCAGTTAGTATTGAAACTTGCAGTCTCGACCGAAACTTGAAACCATGCCTCACATGTTTTTGAATATTTCAGGAAATACTAACTAGAACACAAATGCACAAGCTTTATCAAGTTTTCTTTTACCAAAAGAAATACTATAAGAGTACCTCAAATACTAATATCTAGAAACTGCCAAATCATTTAGTGCTCATACCTGATCACCTGCATTTGGACCATCAGAATGAAACAGAATAGGGCGGCATCGTTTATCTTCATTCATCAAGCTTGAATTCTGGAAATGGGAAATAAGAGCAGCCTTTCCCTGGATACGAGCATATGCAAGTGATGCCACCTTTTCACTATTGAACTTCTCCCATTTTTTACCATTGAATGTCTGTATTAATGTAAAAAAGAAAAACCAAGTTTGTTTCCACTGTTTCCTCATGTAAAGTAGTTTCACACTTTATTGAAGTGTACAAGGAGCAAACCTGATAGAAATGACTAATGTGGAGAGGATCAATCATGTTGATGAAAGCATAACCCACATTGCACTTGTTCTATAAACAAATATGTTAAAAACTGAGTCAGCTGGGAAACAATAAAATGAAGGATTGCCAGTACTGTTTTCTTCCCACCAAAAAGAAATCCAACTGCAACCACCCCCAAAAATTAAAAGAACAATTTGATGACCAAGAACAATTACTTCACTTGCCTTGAAATCAATTGGCAAATAAATGAAATCGTAAGTTCCTCGATGTTGTTCATCAATTGCAGCCAAAAGCATCTTCGAAGTATACCTACAATCATAACCACATCAATCAAACAGGCAGAGAGGACAATGAGGGAGAAAAGAAACACACTCCACATTAGCATGGAATATGTTTTCTACTTTTGGGGATGGGGGCGGGAAAGAGAGTACAAAAAATGATGAAAAGACAATTTAATGACCCAGACTGGCAAGTCTCCTGGCCAAAGATCAGTCCACAAGGTATGATACACATTATTGCAGTTAAGCTGACCTTAGAATTAAAGAAAAAAGCAAATAGGAAAAAACTCACCCCCCAC